>NW_020837999.1:9442716-9548364 GCF_003676395.1 Aethalodelphis obliquidens | reverse complement strand
AAAAAAAAAAAAAAAAAAAAAAAAAAAAAAAGGACCACTGTTCTAGTAATTATTGAACTACTTGTAGTCCCCGTAACATCATGTCTTTCCTTATACCTTTTCACATATTTGTGGTTATTCTTTGCTACTATACTAAAATTTGATAAGCAGTGATTTATTTCAGGTTAGTTACAGTGTGGAACTTGAAATCCTATCAAACCTTTCACACTCTATTACATTAAAATCCATTGGTCTATCTTCACTTTGAGGAGATTTTTCACTCATGTCCAATTTTGTAACATCATAGATTGGTAATTTGGAACATACTGATTTACTTAGTTATGCAGATCCTCCAAATGCTGACACAAGGTCACATTTATTAATATCACCGCCAAGCACCAACTTCATCAGAAAAGTCTTTAAATATTGGGAAGCTGTCAAACTCATGGTGGTGGATAAAATTTTCCAAGATTCGAATTTTCTCTTTAAAACTTTAATTTTATCATTGGCACCAGATACTTGTTTTCCCCAAAGTGACATACTCACTTCACTCGTTTTTGAGAAAATGTCTGCCAAATACCCAAGTCTGAATAACCATAGTGTATCATTCCTTCTTTCAAATTAAAAAAGAAAATGTGTTTCATGAATAAAACATTGAGTTCAACTCACAACTCAGATAATCGCACAAATGCTTTTCCTCAAAAATAAGAAGTCATTGCATTTTATTTTGTACGGAAGTGTTTTATGCGTCCTTCCCATTTCATTACACAGAATATTTAAAAGACTTGTACTAGCTTTGCCTGTTTTGTTTTATTTACTGTGACTACTAATACAGTTTGGTGTCACTGCATTGATTCATGCCAAAGGACTGGCAGTTTTACCCATCAATGCTTTTGTACCATAAGTGCATTATCATGAAAATACTTTTGACCTCATGGACTCCTGATGGGATCTCAGGGGCCTCCAAGACTCTGCCGATTGCTGATGATGCTTTGAAAACTCCTGCCCTATAGTATTATTAATTCTGATAGAGTATGATTTGAAGTAAAGATTACGGGAGAGTGGCAAGGAAGGAAAAGCTTAGGCTCTGAAAAGGAGAGCTTAATTCCTATTTGGTTTATGTTCAAAGTAACCTTGAATGGAAGATACTTAAAGGAGAGTATCTTAGGGGCAGGCTATAAACCTTATCACTGCAGTTAATGAAGGCATCGAATGAATAAAAATCTAATATAAAATAAGAAACTAAATTAAATGATAAAAGCATTTTGCATTTGAAATGTGAAAAATACATTTGGATTCTCCCTGTTATTACTTCCTTACTACCATGGGAATAATCTTGATTAGACAATACTTCACTCGGCAAATTTAGGAAAGTTCTTGTAGAGTATACAAGAATGAGAATTCTGTTTGCTACAATTGCACTTTAATGTTTCAAAGAAATGTAAGTCTGCTTCGACTTATCAGTATTAGATAGCAACTAACCTCAGCATTTGGGGAAAATTTACCCACAAAGTAATGTAAGATATAAAGCCAATTTTAGTGCAAATGTACCTAGTTTGATAAAATAGGTGTGTGGATCAACTGGAAAGTACATTTTTGCACATTGACACATTAAATATTTATCAAGAAAACTTGGTTTTGAAAAGATTTCTCAGGTGAACTTTTCCCAAGCAGGTAATCACTTCCTATTGTTTAAAACTTTTACAGTTGTCTTTTCTGAGTACAAAAGTAAAGCCTTTTCCTTGTATGTAGAATGTGTTTTACATTTTTTTTTTCTAGTAGAAAAAAGGAAAGAAACAAAGGGGGGAAAGATGATAGAAAATTTCTCCTAATGCCACATTACTACTTTGTATATTTTGGGTCTTTTTAAGAGAAAAATACACATTCACTGTAAAAAAAAAAAAAGGAAATATACAAATAAAAGTTGACATAAGAAAATAGGAATAATAAAAAAGTGGTAACCACTGTTAAAATGCTCCCTCTCTCGTTAAACTAACTAATTAAATATTATGAACTCAGTAGGAATACAAAGCATGAAAGAGTTTTGTATTTTTTTTCCTCATCATTGCCTTCAACTAAGCTAGGGAACAGCTTTATTTTCTATCTCACATTGATATATAGAAGACACAAAGTTTTTCCATTTTAATCTCACAGCCAGTGTGCACTTCAGAACCTCCTGCCCCCCAGGTCCAGCCAGGTGAACAAAACTTGAAGTTGACTGGAGAGGGTATTCTCTACAGCTTCACTCCTTCACTATTTTCCACTTTTCCCCAACTATGGTCATTGCTAAAGTACTTTCTTGTGTTTTTGTTCTTCTTGCTTGCTCTTTCTCCATATGGAAAAGTTAATATTATCTAAGTGTTTTTCTTACGTCTTTAAAATGTTTTGAGCACAATTTTAATGCCTATGTATTATACCATCTGTCACATGATTATTCCATAACTCTCCATTATTGTTGTGTTCATAATTCTGACTTCCACTCATCAGATTTTTTTTTAAGCAGGTATACTCAATGTGCATTGAAACCCTAGAGCACACTTCTGTGAATTACTCCTTCCCTATAAAACCTCAAGAGTTTTGCTGAGTGTTACGTAAGAAAAAAATTTAGTATCACAAAGGGAAAGTAAAAAAAAAAAAAAAAAATCACTTTTAAAATTGCATCCAAAAAAAAAAAAAGTACTTAGGAATAAACATAACCAAGGAGGTGAAAGACTTATATGCTGAGAACTATCAAACAATGATAAAGGAAACTGAAGGTGATTCAAAGAAATGGAAAGATATCCCATGCTCTGGGACTGGAAGAACTAATATTGTTAAAATTGCCACACTACTCAAAGTGATCTACAGATTTAATGCAATCCCTACTAAATTACCCATGACATTTTTCACAGAACAAATAATCCTAACATTAATATGGAATCATAAAAGACCCAGAATTGCCAAAGCAATCCTGAGGAAAAAGACCAAAGCTGGAGGCGTAACCCTCCCAGACTTCAGACAATACTACAAAGCTACAGTGATCAAAACAGTGTGGTATTGGCACAAAAACAGACATATGAATCAATGGAACAGAAGAGAGAGCCCAGAAATAAACCCATACACTTATGGTCAGTCTTCAGCAAAGGAGGCAAGAATATACAGTGGAGAAAAGACAGTCTCTTCAGCAAAAGGTGTTGGGAAAGCTGTACAGCCTCATGTAAATCAATGAAGTTAGAACATTCCCTCACATAATGCACAAAAATAAACTCAAAATGGCTTAAAGTCTTAAATATAAGACATGACACCATGAAATTCCTAGAAGAGAACATAGGCAAAATATTCACAGACATAAATCTTAGTAATATTTTCTTAGGTCAGTCTCCCAAGGCAAAGAAATGAAAGCAAAAATAAACAAATGGGACCTAATCGAACTCATAAGATTTTGCACAGCAAAGGAAATCATAAAATGAAAAAGCCTACGGAATGGGAGAAAATATTGCAAATAATGCAACCAACAAGGGCTTAATTTCCAAAATATACAGACAGCTCACACAACTCAAAATCAAAAAAAAAAAAAAAACCTAATCAAAAACTGACAGAAGACCTAAACAGACATTTATCTAAAGAAGACATACAGATGACCAACAGGCACATAAGATGCTCAACATCTCTAATTTATTAGAAAAATGCAAATCAAAACTAAAATGAGGTATCATCTCATTGGCCTCAAATAGCCATCATTAAAAAGTCTACAAATGATAAATCCTGGAGAGGATGTAGAGAAAAGGGAATTCTCCTACTCTGTTGCTGGGAATGTAAATTGGTGCAGTCACTGTGGAAAACAGTATGGAAGTTCCTTAAAAAACTAAAAATAGAGTTATATGATCCAGCCATCCCACTCCTGGGCACAGATCCAGAGAAACCTCTAATTCAAAAAGATACATGCACCTCTATGTTCACAGCAGCACTATTTACAATAGCCAAGACATGGAAGCAACCTAAATGTTCACTGACAGAGGACTGGATAAAGAAGGTGTGGTATGTATGTGTATGTTCACTTATTCTGTCAAGCAGAAAATCAATAATTGATACCGCAGATTTAAGCAAAAATTTATGAGAAAATTATTTCAAACTAAGGCAATGCTCTCCATGAGCCTAACTTTTATCTGCAAATTAGGAAAGACTGTTTTGATTCAATCAGTGATCAGACCCATGGATCACTGCCGCAGAAAGCGCAAGGAGCTCACTGTAACAGCCTAGGATGCAGAGGGTGCTATGCTAATACGTGTTAATAGATGCTATAGGATAAAAGCGTCCCAGGGCTCTCCTGGTGGCTCAGTGGTTGAGAGTCCGCCTGCTGATGCAGGGGACACGGGTTCATGCCCTGGTCTGGGAAGATCCCACATGCCGCGGAGCGGCTGGGCCCGTGAGCCATGGCCGCTGAGCCTGCGCGTCCGGAGCCTGTGCTCCGCAACCGGAGAGGCCACAACAGTGAGAGGCCCGCGTACCGCAAAAAAAAAAAAAAAAAAAAAGCGTCCCATAATCAAATGAGATTGGAAAACGCTAGGTTAAAAAAAGTTAAATACATTTCTGAGAGTATCTCAGGGGTACTCTGCTATTTAATATGTGAAAGTGCAATATGAATTTGCAAAAGGAGGCAGTGACTATAGAGGCTTGTGTTTATGAAGCATGTCCTTACCCTGGAAGTCACAGAGGGAAATATTCTCAGACTCTGACAGGTAATTCACCAGTTTAGGAAAAAAACCCTAATTTCCTATTATAACTTTTTATAACACATTACAATATACAATTTATCTAAGAGAAATAGAATTATAGGAAGTTAAGCATGAAAAAACTATGGTAACATTATTTATCTATTTATTTATTTATTTCCCCAGATGTCAGAGATATTCTTGGAATTTAATAAGAATAAAACAAAGGCTTGCTGCCTCAGAGAACAGAGAAGCAGCAGCTATGAAATGCTGGAGAAGAAATCAGCCTCAGGGTGTTGATCCAATGTCTGGGACAGGAAGGACAAGAAGGGGATGAGCGTGACCTCTTGTGGGCAGAACCTCCCTTATTTCACCTTTGTACACTCTTCTTCCAGAACCACACACAGTGTCATGTACGTAAGGTGATAAAAGTCAGGATGCATGAGTAAAGGCTATTTTTCTAATCTTGACTTTATTCATTAACAAAGCTTTCCTAAAAGTAAATCTTATTTGCTTGTGTATTTCTATCAGTTGGGATTTTGTTTGTCTGCAAGTGATAAAAACTGAAAGCAGGAGACTAGAAGTTTATCTTTATGAAAAAAGCCTACATATCAATACACAAAGCTGCCAAGTCAGCTTCATGATTGTCAAGGCCCTTAGCACAGGGCTTCCACCTCATCGTCCAGTCTGCAGTGACCATGTCCTTTCTGCAGCCGATAGGAAAGAAGAAAGGAAAAACAAAGCAAGCATCTCCATTTAAGGATGCTTCAAGAATTCGTACATGGACCATGATGAGGGAGGCTGGGAAAAGCAGTCCTATTCCAAGTCGCCATGGATTCAGCTTAAACTTGGGAATTCTATTATTATAGAAGAAGGAGGGAATGCCTCAGTATTTAATACAGAAAAGTGTATGAAAGAAAAATTTTAACGTATAATAAAGAAAATAAAAGTATATGAAAACCTGAGAGAGAATGGCCAGCCAGAAGAAAATGCTTAGCTTGCATCTTTGGAAGGGCCATCAAATGTTTCTAGTGGGGACATCTGAATATCTCAAAAGCACCATTCAAAGAAAGACAATTTACTTCCCTCTTCATCTCTTCTTCTTTCCCACACTCTCCAAAGTATGTTAGGGAGTTGGGGAGGAGTTGAGTATGAAAAAGAAACATACTTTAGCCCCTTCTGGAAACTGCCAGACCACCACCAGCTCTAGCTTGGGGAGGAAAAGTTGTGATTTTGAGTGAAATAAGTAGCGTTATTACATAAAATTGGACAGTTTTTATTACTAAATTGTGATAGTTCTATTACTTAAAGTGATCATAGGACATTTGAGTAGCAACAGGAGATCAGAAATGTTATATGTGTGCTTGAAGATTTTATCCAGGAGCAGGGAAAGAGCTTTCCTACTGAATAAAGTTTAAAGGAAAAATGAGAAATAATAGTAAAGATTATTTGTCATTATATCTCATGAGTATTGCTTGTACGCAGCCATGACGACAATAATTACCTCATAGGATTTTTGGTGAAGAGTATGTTCAAAAAAAGGAATGCAAGAAAGCAGTAGAGAACAAGGTATAAAAAGCAACTAAATAAATGTTGGTTTCCTTCCCTTGTTTCATACTATTCATCCAACAAATAGGTGTTGAATTCATATTATTTGCCAGTTATGTTTTTCAGAATAAAGACATAAAAGGGGGGAAATCATTGAGAAAAGTAGAAATTAATTTGAAAAAAATCATATCTCAATTTTCCCTGTCTAAAGAGAATTCAATTTATCTGACTCACTGCCACCTGGGGGCAGCTGTTGAAACTTTAGACACAAGTCCCAGGAGGACTCCAGCACTTGAGGCTTGGAATTTTAACCCCATTTTACTAACAGAGTCATTCTATAACATATTTCTTGAGTTTTATGAGATCATTTAGTTACTTTTCTGCTAAATGCTTTTGCCAGTCCAAAATGGGTCCACACACAGATATGACAGGGTCTGAAACCATTTCCTGGGGGTATTGGGTTAGAGAGAAGCCACCTTCCATTGTGTCAACTGAAGGTGGAATTTTCAGTTTTCTCCATTAACATGACGAATTTCACTTGCCTTTTCTGCTTTCCTAGTTGTAATCGCTAATGAATACAAGTTTTATATTTAGTGACACCTAGCGGTTCCATGTGGTAATGAGAACACTTGCTTTGATGCTTTCTCTGGCTGCGTAACAGGCCAAGAGGGGCTAGGCTTAGGTTTGTTTCTCATTTTTACCCTTGTCAAATAGTCTGTGAGAAAAATTACTTTGTATCATAGTAGATCAGATTCTCCCATTCCTGTCTGTAAAACAGAATTGATATTTGTGCTCCCATATCATCAATGGGATGTCAGAAATTTCTGGAAGAGAGGTGCTATGTTCTTTCAAGTTGTTATAAATTGTAGAGCAACTCTCTTTCTCTCTGCTGGAATCTATGGAGGTGCTACTGACCAAGAGTGTGGAGGAAAGAAGACAGATAATGTCAATTGTTTCACTTCCCTGACTGGAGCAGAGACATAGTATGGAGATTTTTAGGGAGGAAGAAGCCAATGACTCACATTTTTCTGTCTGGTTTGAACTTGTAATTTTTTTAAAAGCAAAATAAAGAGCAGAATATGACAGTCCATATTTGAAAGCCATTTCAAAATCATTTTATAACAGACCCAATTGTGATTCAGCAGTTATTTATCCTACTCTTGTCTTTTGTTTTCTATCCACCCATAGATTATAAAAAATTGAGCAGAGTCAAGTGAGTCCCCAGGGAACAGAAGAATCCAACCCATTATGACTTTCTTCTTTCTTCCTAAGTTTTAAATAGATAAAAACACAAAAATAATATAGTATACACTCATGTGTCCATATTTTCTTTAATAAAATAAATAAAAATATTATGGGAAAAGTTACTTATTTTCTTATTTCATTCCAAATTCCCATCACTATCATGCATAAGATGTTTATCCTCTCAGCTCATGTTTTATAAAAATAATTTGCTTTCAATATATGCACATATCAAAAATATTAGTTGGTGTGTTTTATATGTTGTAATTATGTAAATATTATTGCTCTGTAGGTATCATTCTACAACTTGTTTTTATAGCTAGCCATCTATAGATATATAATCTTAGTCCATTATTTTAACTGCTGAGTTCCATTGTATAAAGAGATCACAATTTACTGTCCATTCTCTTACTATAACATATTGTTTCCAATTTTTTTCCTACTAAAAATAAGGTTGTGCAAGTACTTTTATAATGGTGGAGTAAGAACCTCTCAAAATCTATTCCTCCATAAAAGCAATGAGAACACTGGCAAAATCAACATTTTTAGAACTTGGAGAATTAACTGAATGCTTGCAATCATCTAAGAAGTGTTTATTTTTAAAAATGGGTGAAAACCCAAAACCCCAAAACCACAGTAGCTGTGAAAATCAGTAGCCTAGCCACTGCTAGAGAGGGCAGAATATGTTCATAGATCCCACAAATCCTCCAGGGAACCATCATTATTTGACCTTTTTGTTATCTCCTTGAAAAAGTACCATTCATAGGGCCTGTCATTATTTTACCTGACTCAGAGGTCCTTCAGTGCAAACAGTCCTATTCTCAGAGCATTTGCCAAAACCAATCAGTGGCAGTTGTCTAACACTGTAGCTCCCAGAGGTGGCAACAACAGTTGGAGCAAATAAGAGCCTGACCAAAAAAGGAAAAATAGAGACATAAGGTGCCCATAGGACGCTTTGAAAGCTCTGATCTATTTCTGGAAATCATGTTCAGAGCTCTGTACACACCAAGGAAAGATATAAGAAGGTTCTAATCTCTTCCTTCTGGGCAACATTAAGGCTCTGCAATCAGGAAGCAAAGACTAAGGCAGTGTTGTAAACTGCTGGAAGTATGGAAAGCATTCAATAACAACAACAATATACACACACACACGTACAAACACATGGAGCTCCTTGGCAAAGGTTGGGAGACTTACTGGTTCAAAACACTTTAAAAAAACCTCTATCCAATCATTAGCTAACTGAACAGAGAATTCAGTGGCCATATATGACAAAAAAGAAAAACTACAGGCTTTACAGTATTAGTCCAGGAAAGTCACTACATTCACAAAATAAAACCACCATCAATAACAATAATGAGCATAACAACAAACTCTGAGGGGAGAGCAATATGATTTCTAGAGCTGCTATATTAAATTTTTTTAAATATCCAGATTTTAATAAAAATTATGACACATGCAAAGAAAAAGGAAATTATGGCCCATATACAGGAATAAGAAACAATAGAAACTGTCACTAAGGAAACCAGATGTTGTACCTACTAAACAACGACTTTTAACAAACTGTTATAAATGCAGTGAAAGAACTAAAGTAAACCATGTTTTTAAACAAAGTATAAAAACAATGTCTCTTACCAAACAGAGAATATCAAAAAGGAAACAGAAATTATACAACACAGCCAAATAGAAATTCTGGAGTGAAAAGTATAACTGAAATGAAAAATCTACTTAGAGGGGCTCAACAGCAGATTTGAATAGCAGATGGCAAAATCACCAAACTTGCCAATAGGTCAATCGATGTTATCCAGTCGAAAGAGCAGAAATTTAAAAGAAAGAGGAAAAATAAACAAGACTCAGTGACTTGTAGTACATCATCAAGTATATCAAAATATGCCTAATATGAGTAATAGATGGAGAGGAGAGAAAGGAGCAGAAATAATATTTGTAGAAATAATGGCCAAAAACTTCCCAAATTTAACCCAAGAATCCCATTAACCTGCACACACAAAGCTCAAAGAATGTCAAGTAGCACGTGTAAAGCCAAAAACAAAGAGAAAATCTTAAAAGCAACAAGTGAAAAGCAGCTCATCATGTATAAGATATTGTCATAAGATTAACAGCTGGTTTGTCATCAGAAACATGGATGGCAGAATGTAGCAGGGTGACATATGCAAAGGGCTGGGAGGAAAAAATTGTCAACCAAGATTTCTATATCTGGCAAAACAATGCTTCAAAAATTAAGAAAAACCTTACAGAAATTGAAAAGATTGTAAGGGAATGCTCTGAATAATTGTATGCCAACAAATTACATAACATATGAAGTGGAGAGATTTCTAGAGAGACACAAACTATCAAAACTTGCTCAAGAAGTAGAAAAAATTGAATAGAACTATAATAAGAGATTAAATTAGTAATCAAAAACCTTCCTACAAAGAAAATGTCAGAACCAAATGACATTAGTGGTAAATTCTACCAAGTATTTAACAAAAAATTGACAACTATCTTTATAAACTCTTCTAAAAAATAGAAGAGGATTGAACATTATCCAACTTATTTACGAGGCCAGCATTACCCCCGATACCAAAACCAGACAAAGACATCTCAAGAAAACTACAGACCAATATCTCTTATAAATATAGGTGCATAGATAGTGTTGATGGTTGTACCCGTCTGTAACTATATTTAAAACTACAGAGTTGTACACTTTAAAAGGGTGAATTATATGGAATACAAGTTATATCTTAAATTTGTTACCAAAAAATGCTGCAATGAACACACTTCCCCGTGCCTCCCAGTACACAAATTCTATAAATGTTTCTATGTCTATGGACCTACAGGTGGAAATTCTGGGTCACAATTTTTCAATTTTACTAAAATGTGACAAATTGCTCTACAAAGTAGCTATATCATTTGTACTTCCTCCAGTGGTGTGAGAAAGTTCCAGTTTCTTTTATCTTTGCCAATATTTAGATAATCAATTTAAAAATTTTTACTTATCTGTAGTTATTTTTTTACTTATTTGTTGTGAAATGGTATTTTATTGGTTTGCATTTTCGTGACTTTGAGGACGATTAAGCATCTTGTAATATTTATTGACCATTCAGTTTTCCTCTTCTGTGAGTTTTCTATTCATATCCTTCACCCAACTTCTAGCAAGCTTGTTGGTTTGCAGAGCTACCTTTCAGTGCAGATAACACAAGAACCAGAAGCTTCCCTCCTCAGGGGTGACAGTGAGCATTACCAGCCACTTGAGCATATCAGTACTTTCTAGGCAAGTACATCCATTCCAGAATGGAATCTTTGAAGTATATGGTTGTCATGACGAATGACAACATCTCAAAGGATTCCTTTCGTTGTTAGAATGTTTTACCTTTGGCTAAGAGGTAAGACACTTGAGTTTATCTTCACTACCTTGCCTCCTATAAATTGCAGAGAAGTCACACACGAGTAAGTGATTTTTATTCTATTAATCCTTCAGTCAGTCAAAAGTCTATCTTCTTTCTAACTTTGACTACTTTTCTTAGTTTTTGTTCTGTTAAAAGAAAGAACTATGGGTATATTAGAATTTACTTCACTATGGCCCTCCTCTAAAGTTCTTTCCAAATTTGCCAATCAAAAGAGTTCATCTTTGTTAATGAATCTCCTAACTCCATGTCTACCTTCTTTTCCACCATCTGACCACATCTCTCCTGCCTCGAAGGCATCTGGAGCACTTATCTTAACCTATGGCAGTCTACACCATCAAATTTTGGTCTCACCTCAAGCACTCAAGCTCAAAAATTGAACCCCCCTCCAGAAAACATTTTATTTTTCTCAATGAAGCTGGATTTCAAGGAGTCAGGAAATAGAAAAATTCATCAGGTGGTGAAAAGCTCATGAGACTAAATAGTTTACACATCAATTTTTTATTAAAATAAACCATGCACACATAAAAACACAGACCAGCAAAACTTGGGGAAATTCTACATCTGTTCTAAAATTTCTTCACATATGTATTCAATCCTGTGAGAATTTTAAAGGGGAAACATTTGCTAAAGCTAAATAAACATTTAGTAAATACGGAATCTTTGAAAATAACAATGAAAACACTCCAGTGGTGAAATAGCTAAATTGTGAGTAACTATGACATCTCTGGAATGAAGCTTTTGTTCAGATATTTGGATCCAGAGGTACTCCCTGGGAAGATGAATGATGCTTTTTGGTGGGGATGGAGGCATGAGGAAAAGCAAGGTGAGCACCTTAGACAGAAAAACGGAAATGGAATATGCAACTGAACACCTTTCTTTCGTTCTGGTTTTCAACCAAGAATCTACTGTTGCAGGTAAGTCATGATAGAGGAGGTAAATTCTGAAGCTGCCAAGATTAAATAGCAAGGGTAGAATAAATCTGAAAGAGCAAATTTACACACACAGTTCTGGGTCAAGAGGAGAATTTCTCTATCTGAAAGTCCAGCAAACATTTGATCTGAGAGTAGCTCATCACATTCAATACTGAGTAATCATCAAAATGGAATCAATAGAGGATGTAAAAAAAAAAGAAAGATTTTACAAGAAAAAGGCAGAAATGTAATATAAAAATAATGACAGTTAAATAATTCTAGGAAAATATCACAGAGCAGATAAAAAAGACTTTATAATTTAATGAGGCAATTTTATCTGTAAAACGTAATCTTGAAACAGAGATATAAGAATTTAGGGAAAAACAGTGCCGTTTAGGACAGAAGTGGAGGGGAAAGGATATTCTCACAAAAACAAAGGTCATGTTGGAAACGGTGCAAAGAAAATAAGCATTGCTGAAAATATGGTAAGGAGCATGAAGGACAAGACTGAGATAAGCTAGAAAGACATTAAAAAAGAGACCAGGGTTTCCCTGGTGGCGCAGTGGTTGAGTCTGCCTGCCGATGCAGGGGACACGGGTTCGTGCCCCGGCCCAGGAAGATCCCACATGCCGCAGAGCGGCTAGGTCCATGAGCCATGGCTGCTGAGCCTGCATGTCTGGAGCCTGTGCTCTGCAACAGGAGAGGCCACAATAGTGCGAGGCCTGCGTACCGCAAAAAAAAAAAAAAAAAAAAAAAGAGAGACCAATATAAGCATAATTGGTGTCACCAAAGAAGAGAACCAAAATAAAAGAAGAAAATATTTAAATAAAATTTTTAATATAAATTTTCATGAAGATATAGGTCGAAAAGCAGACTATGTCCCTAGAAAAATTAACTCTATACAATCAAAGGACCAGTATCCTAGTAAAGTTGCTGATTTCCGAAGATAAAGAATGCTTTGGAAATCCAGGAAAAGGAAAAGTATTCAATTAACCTTTCTAGGAGAAGAAAAAATCCAGCTCACCATAGCATTTTCCACAGCAATACTGGATGACAGTGGAACAGAACACATAAAATCCTTGAGGAAAACATTGTGGCCCAAGAATGTTATACTCAGGCTAACTTTAACTCAGAGTGAGTGTGAGAAATGTTTTGTAACATGAAAGAACTCAAGGAATGTGTTTCCCTTCAAGAGATTAATAGAAAATGAACTTCAGCTCAACAGGAGATGACTAGAGAAGCCAATGCAGTGTGCACTGAATCTATTTAAAAGAAAGTGGGGATTATTGTTACAAAACTGAATATAAATATAAACTTTGTAAGTATGAAAATTATATAACTAATAAAAATTAGGAAAATTAGGAAATAATTAGTAAATAAAAAACTAGGAAAATTAGGAAATAAGGAGGAAGGTAATGTAAGGACATTGATTCTTTATTATTAAAACTTGGGGATTAATAAGTCATCAAGTAATATAAACAAAAAGGCATAAAGGTTTCACTAAGTAATTTAATCAACTAAAATCTATAGGGGTTAAGGAAGGGGAGGAAACAGAGATGAACAAATTTCATCTTTGCTCACAACTGGGAATCAGATTTGGTCTAAAGTTTGGTCTACAGTTTTGAGGAATAAATATATTACAAAAAGTTAGAGTCATCTTAATCATAATCACAACAGGAATATAAACCTTTCATATAAAAGAAACACACAAAACACACCACTTCACACACAAAGAAAGTCAAGGAAAAAATACCAAGTAATAAAGGACTTAAAAGTAGCCACAGCTACAGAAAAAGCATAAAATATAGAACAAAATTAAGACCAAAATATGTTCCATAAATAAATCAAAATGGATTGAACTCATCTATAATGAGAAAGGAGTCTGGTTAAATTACAAATAAAACCCAGCAATATGCTACCTACTAGAGACATTTATAAAACAAAATACTCCATTGTAAAGCAATTAGACTCCAATAAAGATGTTAAAAAAAAAAGGTTGTGAATAAAAAGATGGGAAAATGTACACCAAGAAAATGTAAACAACAACAATAACAACAAATTAGGAGTCAGGATCTTAATTCAGACAACTTTGACTTTTAGGCTTGAATTAAGACTTAAAGAATTAAATGTGATTTTTTAAAAGCATCACATAATGAGAAAGTCTATAAATCATAATAAAGATAAAATAATTATAAAAATTCATGTGGTAAGAAGAATTTTAAGATGTCCTCCAATATTCCTGTCTCTTGGTATACATGCCTTGTATAAATCCCTCCTCTTGAAGCTGAAAAGTTAAGGAAGGATAAAGGCTGGAGCTCTGATATGATGGGATATGATTATGTTACACAATACAGCAAAAGGGATTTTATAGATGTAATTTGGTTACTAGAGAGTTGGCTGCGAGTTAATCAAAAGGAATATTATGAATGGGCCTGATGTAATCACGTGATCCCTTTGAGTCAGGGTCTAGACGTTGGAGACAGAAGTCATATTGGTAGTGTGAGAAGGCCTTGTGAAGGGGCCACAGAGCAAGGAACTCAGACAGTTTCTACAAGCTGACAGATGCCCTCAGACTCAGCCAGCAAAAGAGCAGGATCCTCAGTCTTTCAGTCTCAAGGAATTGAATTCTGCCACCAACTTAAATGACCTTGGAAGAAGATCCTGAGCCTCAAGTGAGATGGCAGTTCATACTGACACCTTCATTTCAGCCATGTGAGACCCTAAGGAGAGCCTGACCTTCTTGACCCACAGAAACTGTCAAATAATAATAAATGGGTGTTTTTTTTTTAAGCCATTACATTTGTGGTAACTTGTTACACAGCGATCAAAAATTAATATGATCTACTTACCATATAATATAGTAGCATCAAAATTCATAAAGCAAAAAAAAAGCTATAGGAAAGTTACTGGTTTATGTACTAATACAAAATACTCTTTTGCAGCATTAGTAGTAGCAGTCTTTAATTCACCTTTGTCAGCAAGTCGTCAAGGAGTATTAAAGCAAGTATGAATTTAGGATGTACTTCAGACAAAGGTAACTGTGTGTATTTGTGCGTGGGAGAGTGAGAGAAACCCATATATCAATCTCTAGCCCTGAATACAAAGAACATATCTTTTTTTCTAATGCCCACAGAAAGGTGTACTCACAAAAGATAACCATATGTTAGGCTAGAAATTTCTGTATAAATTCCAAAATGTAGAAATAGCAGAAATAGTCTCTAATCACAATGCAAAAAAAAAAAATTAGCAGTCAATAGTAAACTTATGAAATGAACAAAAATCCTTACCATGTGTCATATAAGGTATTCTATTAATTCTTAGGTTAAAGAGAAAATTAATACACAAATTACAGAATGTTGATAGCACTACATATTGGAACCTACAGCATATAGCTGAAAGAGTACACAGAGAAAAATCCATAGCTTTGAACACTTAGAATTATAAACCAGAAAGGACAGAAATAACTGAATCAAGTATCCACAACAAGAATTTAGAAAAAGAACCTCAAAATAAATCCAAGGAAGGCAGAAGGAAAGAAGGAGTACACAAAGATGAAGCTGCATCCCTGAATCTGATAAGAGAAAAACAGTAGAACTATTGAATAAATTCAAAATCTGATACTTTCTCATGATGAGAAGGACACTTCACTTCTGTGATATTTTTCCCAAAACTTATATTTCCAATCAAATCTTGAGAAAAACATCAGATAAATGCAACCTGAGGGGCATGCCAAAATATCTAACCAGGTACCCTTTTCAAAATAGTCAAATTCACAAACAAGGAAAGATTACAAAATAATTACAGAACACAGGAAACAAAGGAGAAATGATGACTAAATGCAATGTGGGGTCCTGGTTTGGATCCTGGAACAGGAAAAGGACATTAGTGGAAAAATAGAGCCTACAGTTTAGTTGTTAAAATTGTACCAATATAACTTTTTCAGTTTTGACAAATGGTCCATGGTTATGTAAGATGATAACACTATGGAAACAAGGTGAGGGGTATATGAGAACTCTAAACTATCTTTGCAACTTTTCTGTAAATCTAAAATTATCCCAAAATAAAGACATTATTTAAAAAAAAAAGAATTACAGAAGACCTAGAAAATTGAAACAGAACAATTAAAATGAAAGAAATAAAAATAATTATCAAAGGGCTACACCGTCAAAGAAAGACATATCAGGTTCTAAAGGTTTTCTAAGGAAATTTTACCAAACATTTCAGTCATTGATAACTCCAATTCTAGTTAAATCATTCTCATATCATAGACAAATTTAAAAGGCACTCATATTCTTTCCCATGAAGTAAATAATTTAAAAATAATATAGTTTTTTTCTTTCCAATTTTAATACACTTATTTATTTCTATTTTCTAACAATACTAGCTGGAATGTCCAGAAATGGCAAACGATAGTGGTATAATGGTCATCATTGTCTTGTTCTCTACTTTAATGAGAATGCTCCTAATTATATCCTTATTACATCTGGCTCTGGCTTTTGTGTTTATATGTCACATTAAGAAAATGACTACATACCTGTTTTATTAAGAATTGCTATCAAGAATAGATTTAAAATTTTATCAGAATTTTCTGCCTCAATATAAATGATCATGTAACATTTTTAGCAATTAATATTGAGAATTATATTATGGGTCCTCCTTTATCTAACCATCCTTGTAAGTTTGGAATAAATACCTCTTGGTTAGGGTTCATTATTCTTTTAATGTGGCTGTGTATTCTGTTTGTTAATCTTTTAGTTAAGTGTTGTTTAGTAATATTTGTAATGAATTTGTCTGAAGTTGTGTGTGTGTGCGCATGCGTGCGCGCACGCATGCGCACGCACATACTGTCTTCATTGGGCTTTGCCATTAAGGTCATATAAAACTTCAGATTTGGGGATATGTTCCAACAGGTGGTAAAAGTTCATTTCCTTTTAACTACTCTCCCTCTTCTCCCTGACTAGCAAGTAATCTCCAGATTCTGCAGTCCAGTGTCAAATGGCATCGCATGGTAAGTGATATTCTATGAGGAAGTAATGTAACTGAAATCTCTTGGGGGGAAAAAACAAACAAATTTGTTCACTGTCTCCATTACAAGCCTGTCATAATTAATGTTTAAAATATATTTTAACATAGGTGAGTAGGTGGAACGGGGAAAAGGGCAGTTTGATTGAAAACTGTTTTTAGCTTTTTCTTCCCGGCAGAGTCATCCATCGTGCTCACCCTTCTGTGCCCCTGCAATGACCTTCAACACTAATTCAAAAGGAAGGAAGTTTTGACCCATCCCACTATTTCCCCATCCACCCTCATCTCCTGATTGCTCTGCCACAACAGCCTATTATCCTTCCTCCTTCCTCACTGTGGAAATCCTTCCCACCAAAATGGGTCAGAAGTAATCACCACTCGGAAGAGGACAACAAGTCATGTCATGGCAGATGAGAAAAGAAAAATATTTTCCCAGGTCACAGCCACAACCTCAGAGAAATAAAGACAGGGGAGACAAGGGGAGCTCTGAGAGAAGGAAACCCCATTACCCACTCCAATAATAGTAAAAATAGCTAACACTTAAGTAGCATTTATAACGTGTAAGCCATGCTCTGAGTGCTTTACATGAAAAACTCATTTAATCCTCACAAAAGTCCTACAGAGTAAGTGCTACTACTATCCCTGCTTGACAAATGAGGAAACTGAGGCAAGAGGTGACCTGCCCGTTGGCACATAATTTACAAGTGGCAGAGCCAGGGTGCAAATTCATGGAATCTGGTTCCAGAGTCCCTGGTCTAAGCATCAAGCTGTAATGTGTCAACCCTAAAACCGAGAATCTTGCCTGCCCTTGGGATCAAGGAAGACCTGTGAATAAATTATGAGGTTGAAGATTTTAAATAAACAGGATTCAGTATTACTAATAATGGTGAAGCTGTTTTAATAAAGAGATGGAAAATTCATGGAAATCAGACTTAGAAGTCAATAAGGGAGACAACGATCTAGGAGGGAATCGAGGGTAGGGGATCAGTGAGAAGAAAGGGAATAGAGGACAGTGGAAGACTTACAGGAAAAAACAGAACAATTTCCTACTTGTCTCAGCTGAAAAAATGTTATTAGCGCGCCCATATCTGCGTATTCTACCTCTAGATAGATAAAGACTTGGAATCTTTGTCTGCTATTTACTCTTTTGTGCTGTACTGTACATGTGTGTGCATTATTATTTTTTTTCTTTTTTTATACAGCAGGTTATTATTAGTCATCAATTTTATACACATGTCAATCCCAACTGCCGAATTCATCACACCACCACCACCACCCCCCCCGCAGCTATCCCCCTTGGTATCCATACATTTGTCCTCTACATCTGTGTCTCAATCTCTGCCCTGCAAACCGGTTCATCTGTGCCATTTTTCTAGGTTCCACATATATGCGTTAATATATGATATTTGTTTTTCTCTTTCTGACTTACTTCACTCTGTATGACAGTCTCTACATCCATCCATGTCTCAACAAAAGACCCAATTTCGTTCCTTTTTATGGCTGAGTAATATTCCATTGTATACATGTACCACATCTTCTTTATCCATTCATCTGTCGATGGGCATTTAGGTTGCTTCCATGACTGGCTATTGTAAATACTGCTGCAATGAACATTGGGGTGCATGTGTCTTTTTGAATTGTGGTTTTCTCTGGGTATATGCCCAGTAGTGGGATTGCTGGATCATATGGTAATTCTATTTTTAGTTTTTTAAGGAACCTCCATACTGTTCTCCATAGTGACTGTATCAGTTTACATTCCCACCAACAGTGCAAGAGGGTTCCCTTTTCTCCACACCCTCTCCAGCATTTGTTGTTTGCAGATTTTCTGATGAAGCCCATTCTAACTGGTGTAAGGTGATACCTCATTGTAGTTTTGATTTGCATTTCTCTAATAATTAGTGATGTTGAGCAGCTTTTCATGTGCTTCTTGGCCGTCTGTATGTCTTTGGAGAAATATCTATTTAGGTCTTCTGCCCACTTTTGGAGTGGGTTGTTTGTTCTTTTAATATTGAGCTCCATGAGCTGGTTATATATTTTGGAGATTAATCCTTGATGTAATTAATTTAATTAATCCGTTGATTCGTTTGCAAATATTTTCTCCCATTCTGAGGGTTGTCTTTTCGTCTTGTTTATGGTCTCCTTTGCTGTGCAAAAGCTTTTAGGTTTCATTAGGTCCCATTTGTTTATTTTTGGTTTTATGTCCATTACTCTAGGAGGTGGATCAAAAAAGATCTTGCTGTGCTTTATGTCAAACAGTGTTCTTCCTATGTTTTCCTCTAAGAGTTTTATAGTGTCTGGTCTTACATTTAGATGTCTAATCCATTTTGAGTTTATTTTTGTGTATGGTGTTAGGAATTGTTCTAATTTCATTCTTTTAAATGTAGCTGTCCAGTTTTCCCAGCACCACTTATTGAAGAGACTGTCTTTTCTCCATTGTATATTCTTACCTCCTTTGTCATAGACTAGATGACCATGAGTACGTGGGTTTATCTCTGGGCTTTCTATCTTGTTCCATTGATCTATGTTTCTGTTTTTGTGCCAGTACCATATTGTCTTGATTACTGTAGCTTTGTAGTATAGTCTGAAGTCAGGGAGTCTGATTCCTCCACCTCCGTTTTTTCCCTCAAGACTGCTTTGGCTATTCGGGGTCTTTTGTGTCTCCATACAAATTTTAAGATATTTTTGTTATAGTTCTGTAAAAAGTGCCATTGGTAATTTGATAGGGGTTGCATTGAATCTGTAGATTGCTTTGGGTAATATAGTCATTTTCACAATATTGATTCTTCCAATCCAAGAACATGGTATATCTATCTCTTCACATCATCTTTAATTTCTTTCATCAGTGTCTTATACTTTTCTGCATACAGTTCTTTTGTCTCCCTAGATAGGTTTATTCCTAGGTATTTTATTCTTTTTGTTGTAATGGTAAATGGGAGTGTTTCCTTAATTTCTCTTGCAGATTTTTCAGCATCAGTGTATAGGGATGCAAGAGATTTCTGTGTATTAATTTTGTATCCTGCAACTTTACCAAATTCATTGATTAGCTCTAGTAGTTTTCTGGTGGCATCTTTAGGATTCTCTATGTATAGTATCATGTCATCTGCAAACAGTGACAGTTTTACTTCTTCTTTTCCAATTTGTATTCCTTTTATTTCTTTTTCTTCTCTGATTGCCAAGGCTAGGACTTCCAAAACTATGTTGAATAATAGTGGTGAAAGTGGACATCCTTGTCTTGTTACTGATCTTAGAGGAAATGCTTTCAGTTTTTCACCATTGAGAATGATGTTTGCTGTGGGTTTGCCGTATATGGGCTTTATTATGTTGAGGTAGGTCCCCTCTATGCCCACTTTCTGGAGAGTGTTTATCCTAAATGTGTGTTGAATTTTGTCAAAAGCTTTTTCTGCATCTATTGAGATGATCATATGGTTTTTATTCTTCAATTTGTTAATATGGTGTATCACATTGATTGATTTGCATATATTGAAGAATCCTTGTATCCCTGGGACAAATCCCACTTGATCATGGTGTAAGATCCTTTTCATGTGTTGTTGGATTCTGTTTGCTAGTATTTTGTGGAGGATTTTTGCATCTATATTCATCAGTGATATTGTTCTGTGATTTTCTTTTTTTTGTAGTGTCTTTGTCTGGTTTTGGTATCAGGGTGATGGTGGCCTCATAGAATGAGTTTGGGAGTGTTCCTTCCTTTGCAATTTTTTGGAAGAGTTTGAGAAGGATGGGTGTTAGCTCTTCTCTAAATGTTTGACAGAATTCACCTGTGAAACCATCTGGTCCTGGACTTTTGTTTGTTGGAAGATTTTTTTTTTTAAATAAATTTATTTATTTATTTTTGGCTGCAATGGGTCTTTGCCGCTGCGCGTGGGCTTCCTGTAGTTGTGGTGAGCGGGGTCTACACTTCGTTGTGGTTAACGGGCCTCTCATTGTGGTGCCTTCCCTTGCTGCACAGGCTCCAGGTGCACAGGCTTCAGTAGTTGTAGCTTGTGGACTCTAGAGCACAGGCTCAGCAGTTGTGGTGCACGGGCCCAGTTGCTCTGTGGCATGTGGGGCCTTCCAGGACCAGGACTCGAAATGGCATCCCCTACACTGGCAGGCAGATTCCCAACAACTGCACCACCAGGGAACTCCCTGTTGGAAGATTTTTAATCACAGTTTTAATTTCATTATTTGTGATTGATCTGTTCATATTTTCTATTTCTTCCAGGTTCAGTCTTGGAAGCTTATACCTCTCTAAGTATTTGTCCATTTCTTCCATGTTGTCCATTTTATTGGCATAGAGTTGCTTGTAGTAGTCTCTTAGGATGCTTTGTATTTCTGCAGTGTCATTTGTAACTTCTTCTTTTTCATTTGTAATTTTGATTTGAGTCCTCTCCCTCTTTTTCTTGATGAGTCTGCCTAATGGTTTATCAATTTAGTTTATCTTCTCAAAGAACCAGCTTTTAGTTTTATTGATCTTTGCTAATGTTTTCTTTCTTTCTATTTCATTTATTTCTGCTCTGATCTTTATGATTTCTTTCTTTCTGCCAACTTTGGGTTTTGTTTGTTCTTCTTTCTCTAATTCCTTTAGGTGTCAGGTTAGATTATTTATTTGAGATTTTTCTTGTTTCTTGAGGTAGGCTTGTATAGCTATAAACTTCCCTCTTAGAACTGCTTTTGCTGCATCCCATAGGTTTTTGATTGTCGTTTTTCAATTGTCATTTGTCTCTAGGTATTTTTTGATTTTCTCTTGATTTCTTCAGTGATCTCTTGGTTATTTAGTAATGTAGTGTTTAGCCTCCACGTGTTTGTATAATTTACATCTTTCCCCCTGTAATTCATTTCTAATCTCGTAGCGTTGTGGTCAGAAAAGATGCTTGATATAATTTCAATTTTCTTAAATTTACTGAGGCTTGATTTGTGACCCAAGATGTGATCTACCCTGGAGAATACTCCGTGCACACTTGAGAAGAAAGTGTAATCTGCTGTTTTTAGATGGAATGTCCTATAAATATCAATTAAATCTATCTGGTCTATTGTGTCATTTAAAGCTTCTGTTTCCTTATTTATTTTCATTTTGGATGATCTCTCCATTGGTGTGAGGTGTTAACATCCCTCACTATTATTGTATTACTGTCGATTTCCTCTTTTACAGCTGTTAGCAGTTGCCTTATGTATTGAGGTGCTCCTATGTTGGGTGCATATATATTTATAATTGTTATATCTTCTTCTTGGATTGATCCCTTGATCATTATGTAGTCTCCTTCCTTGTCTCTTATAACATTCCTTAAAGTCTATTTTGTCTGATATGAATATTGCTACTCCAGCTTTCTTTTGATTTCCATTTGCATGAAATATCTTTTTCCATCCCCTCACTTTCAGTCTGTATGTGTCCCTAGGTCTGAAGTGGGTCTCTTGAAGACAGCATATATATGGGTCTTGTTTTTGTATCCATTCAGCAAGCCTGTGTCTTTTGGTTGGAGCTTTTAATACATTCACGTTTCAGGTAATTATCGATATGTATGTTCCTTTGACCATTTTCTTAATTGTTTTGGGTTTGATTTTGTAGGTCCTTTTCTTCCCTTGTGTTTCCCACTTAGAGAAGTTCCTTTAGCATTTGTTGTAGAGCTGGTTTGGTGGTGCTGAATTCTCTTAGCTTTTGTTTGACCGTAAAGCTTTTGATTTCCCCATCGAATCTGAATGAGATCCTTGCTGGATAGGGTAATCTTGGTTGTAGTTTCTTCCCTTTCATCACTTTAAGTATATCATGCCACTCCCTTCTGGCTTGTAGAGTTTCTGCTGAGAAATCAGCTGTTAACCTTATGGGAGTTCCCTTGTATGTTATTTGTTGTTTTTCCCTTGTTGATTTCAATAATTTTTCTTTGTCTTTAATATTTGCCAATTTGATTACTATGTGTCTTAGCATGTTTATCCTTGGATTTATCCCGTATGGGACTCGCTGAACTTCCTGGACTTTGGTGGCTATTTCCTTTCCCATGTTAGGGAATTTTTCGACTATAATCTCTCATATATTTTCTCAGGTTCTTTCTCTCTTCTGCTTCTGGGAACCCTATAATGTGAATGTTGTTGTGTTTAATGTTGTTCCAGAGGTCTCTTGGGCTGTCTTCATTTTTTTTTTTTTTTTTTTTTTGCGGTACGCGGGCCTCTCACTGTCACAGCCTCTCCCATTGCAGAGCACAGTCTCTGGACGCCCAGGCTCAGTGGCCATGGCTCACAGGCCCAGCCGCTCCACAGCACGTGAGATCCTCCCAGACCAGGGCACAAACCCGTGTCCCCTGCATCAGCAGGCAGGCTCCCAACCACTGCTCCATCAGGGAAGCCCCTGTCTTCATTTCTTTTCATTCTTTTTTCTTTATTCTGTTCCACAGCAGTGAATTCCACCATTCTGTCTTCCAGTTGAGTTATCCGTTCTTCTGTCTCAGTTATTCTGCTACTTATTCCTTCTAGTGTAGTTTTCATTTCAGTTAATATATTGTTCATCTCTGTTTGTTTGTTCTTTAATTCTTCTAGGTCTTTGTTAAATATTTCTTGCATCTTCTCGATCTTTGCCTCCATTCTTCTTCTGAGGTCCTGGATCATCTTCACTATCATTATTCTGAATTGTTTTTCTGGAAGTTTGCCTATCTCCACTTCATTTAGTTGTTTTTCTGGTGTTTTATCTTGTTCCTTCATCTGGTACATAGCCCTCTGCCTTTTCATCTTGTCTATCTTTCTGTGAATGTGGTTTTTCGTTCCAGAGCTGTGCATTATTTTTTAAAATGTTTAAACAAAATGGGTATAATGCTTTAAAAGTTTATTCAAAAAGATGTTTCTATAGATAATCTAAGTTTCATCACTGGATCAATCTATTCATTTGTATCTAAATTTGAAATCCATCTCTTGCTCTTGTAAAGGTGCTGTTTACTATGTATGTCTGTGAATGTCCCTCATCCTCAAATCATCAATTTTATCTTTATTTTAATTTTATATCATTGGATTTTTGTCTTTGCCTCTAAGCCACCCCCAATCACTTTTTATTTCTCTGGGGAAGAGGGATTTTAATTAATAAAGTAAGTTAATAGAGAGCAAAGTATCTTACTGTGTGAATTTGAAATTCTTTTTTGTTTTATTTTGTTTCGTTCCTAGTAGGGATTGCAAAGTGGAGATTTGCCATCAGTGAGCAATAAATATACTTTGTTTTGACCTAGTGAAATATATACACTGTTAGAGAAATAGAGTAGTCTAAACACAGTCATTGCCAATAGAGTGATGAAGAGTTTTACTGACAATATGAAGTGAACAGAAAATCTAGAAAACATAAAGAGCTAATTTATGCCATTTATATTACAGAAAAGAGTTTATTAGACACCAATTTATCTCTGGAGGCATAGCAGGAATCAGTAAGACAGCTGCTAAGCCTGTAAAGTAAGAATATGGTCCTAAGAAGGTTAAAACTGCACTACAATTTCAGTTCTTAATTTGTTTTTCAGAATCAGGGTTTAAATTTCACTTAGCTATGGACAAGATCAAGTCCAAAAACCAAATTATATTCAAGAGAATGACATAGACTTAGGCTGCATATAGTTGTCAACAGAAAGGAGATGGTCAAATGGTTCATGGGACAAAAAGCAAACTTGTTTCGTGTAGAGGTCACAATTTGAGCCTAAATTGAATTCTCTAGAATTCGGGCATGTCTGGACCACTCCAGATGAGACAGAACTACCAGGAAGGAAGAGCCTGCAAGGGAAGAACATATCTTGTGTGAAGATATTATCAAGGTGCATAGTGTGATTCAAGGACAATAGGCTGGTAGAAGAGGGGGAAGAATCTCGCAATAGCACAGCCCCAGCTTCTGAGTCCCAGAAAGATGGGGCTGCTGTAAAAAAGAGAGAAACAATGAGTGGCTAAAATGGTGAGAGGGAATGAGGTCACCTGTGGCTTTTGCTATGAAGTGAGAGCATCTTTTGTGCAATCCTAGTTTTCTCTATCTTTTTAAGTTGAAATATAGTTGAATTACAATATTATGTTAGTACGACCCAGCAACTCAAATCCTTTGTATTTATTTGAAGAAAACAAAAACACTAATTTGAAAATATATATGTCCCTCATGTTTATTGCAGCATTATTTACAGTAGTCAAGATATGTGAGCAACCTAATTGTCCACTCACAAATAAATGGATAAAGAATATGTGGTACATATATACAATGGAATATTAGTCCTAAAAAAGAATGAAATCTTGCCATTTGCAACAACATTGATAGACCTGGAGGGTATTATGCTAAGTGAAATAAGCCAGTTAACTTGATAATGGGTATCAGCAGTCATGGGACTCCATCAGCAAGCACTAGCAATATTATCAATGCCTTTGACAGGTGGCAGCAGCAGCTTCAGCAGAATCTTTTGGTTTCAGCCAGAATAGTCAATGTTATCTTACCAAATCACAGCAATAAAGAAACTGTCACACTTTTAGACTATTATAGATAGCTCGGCTATATAACACAAACTCTTTCTGCATCTAATTTGGTGAATCTATACAGTTATTCCTCTTTTTCAAAAATGTCTTGGCTAAGGTCATGGAAGCAACCTAAATGCCCATCAACAGATGACTGGATAAAGAAGATGTGGTGCATATATACAATGGAATATTAGCCATAAAAAGGAACGAAATTGGGTCATTTGTAGAGACGTGGATGGACCTAGAGACTGTCATACAGTGTGAAGTCAGAAAAAGAAAAACAAATATTGTATATTAACGCATATGTTAATGCGTTAATCTAGAAATCTAGGAATCTAGAAAAATGGTACAGATGAACTGGTTTGCAAGGCAGAAAGACAGACACAGATGTAGAGAACAAACATATGAATTGGGAGATTGGGATTGACATATATACACTAATATGTATAAAATAGATAACTAATAAGAACCTGCTGTGTAAAAATAAAATAAAATTCAAAATGAAAAGAAAAAAATGTATTGGCTAATTTTACTCATTTACACTTTCAGAAGAATTTCGGACTGTGTTTGTGAAATTTCTCCCAGAATTTCTTTTGGCATTTGATTAGAATTGTATAAATTTATAGATTAGTTTATGGACAATTTATTTAAATTACTGTCTTGTCATCAGGAACATGTTTTTTTCTCTCACTTACTTGAATCTTCAGTAAAGTTTTTTCTTCATGTATACCTTAAATATTTCTTAATCATTTATCTAGGTGTATTTTATAGATTTACAGTTATTGAGTGTAGAATATATGATTTGCAAATATTTTCTCCCAGTACATTGATTTTTTTTTCCTTTCCTTAATTGTGTCTTTTGAAGAGCAAAAAGTTTTAGTATTGATCAAGTCCAATTTATCTTTTTTTTCTTTTGACTGTGCTTTGGGGACTACATCTAAGGAAATTTTGCCTAAACCAAAAGTGACAAAGATTTTTTCCTATGTTTTCTTCTAAAGGATTTATAGTTTTAGCTTTTAGATTTAGATCTATTATCTATTTTGAGTGATTTTTGTGTAGGTGTGAGGTAGAAATATGAATTCATCTTTTTGCATATAGATAACCATTATTCCATTCTTTTATTTTTAACATATAATCTCATACCATTATTGCGCAGAATGTGACCTGCACAATTTCTGTCTCTGGGAACTTAGAGATTTTTTGTTTCTGAAGTGGATATATGATCAATTTTAAATGCTTTTTTAGTTTTACAAAAGTGCTATGTTTCCATTTTTTAAAATGATGCAATATAGATGAGTTTTTTAAAATACCACCATAAGAACAGCTATCATAAATTATGATTCCAGCCATTTCCCTAGGTTGCAGATCATTTTCTCTAAAAAATAAAATCTGAGGCATAACTTACATTTTTTCTGGTATCCAGTATAACCAATGAAGAATCTGATCATGATCTGATTCTCTAGCTTTTGTCACCTGTTTTCTCTTTCTGGAAGGCTTTAAGATTTTTCTTCATCTTGGCTAGACTGAAATTTCATAAAAATAGTTTTAGGTGTATTTTTTATTCAAATATGTTAAGCACTTACTCATGTTTCAGTCTAAAGATTCCAGCCATTTATCTTTGAGAAGATCTTGCGTTATTTATTGGAAAATTTTCTTCCTTGTGTTTTCTTCATTCTTTCCTTCTGAGATTACTATTAGTTAGACATTGTATTGTGACATTTTAAGAAATCCCAAGATCTCATGGCTTTGATCTGAGACACATGAAAACATACTGAAGAATCAACTCAGGACAGAACCAAAGAGTTTCTCCTTGTGGATGGATTGTTGTGTGTGTATTAGTGATCTGGCACATCAGAATGTCCACTGACAAGACAGTTTAAATAATGCTCTAGAAGGATGGTTTGAGGAGAGATTAATGCCTTAGGTATTCATATAATTAAAATGTACTTTTGTGGTTCATTCTAACTGCTTTGTTAAATGTCTACCCAATAGTAATAGTAAAAAGAAATGTGGACGTTTTTTTAATGTGTGCATATTAACATAATCACTGAGCTAATACTCTCTATTTTGCCTTCAAGGGTCACTAGACTACCTACTGAAATGTTTGTGGTTCTCCGTGGGTTAGACTTACTAAGTCAGTGTTATCACTTCCAACAACCAGATAACATTGACTAATGAGGATAAAAATAAAGACTTTTTCTGCCCATTAGAGATCTATTCATTTAAAGGGGAACCTTTCGATACTGAATAGAGAAGCAGTTTGTTAATATGACCTATCCAGAATTATTAGTGTCCCTAGATAACATTGTCAAAGTGGATAATAAAAGGCATAACAGATGGCAAATTAAAGTCCTAGATGGACTGGGTAAAGCTGACTTGAAATTGTTCCAAAATAAGGGCCTGTTCTATAGGCCTTTCTAAAATGTGGGGATTAGGAAACAATGTCTGTATCACCAGCTGGCTAAACCTTATTATTAGGAATAAAAATTTGGGGCTTCAATGGATATCATAGAAGAGTTGTGAAGAATGTTTATGTTATTACTGTAATCCATTATGACCTAACTCAGAGGTCTAATCCAGGTCTAAACTAGGGATATATTAGAGAAATGAGTTTTAAGTAGGCTTGGAAAAGGAAGAGAGTAACTAGGAATCCTCATCCTCTTGGACCACTGAAGTTGATGTGAACATGATGATTTTCATCACTTATTCTGCTCAGGGTTTTTGAAATTATATTTACATACTAATAATGCCATGTATTACTAGTTCTGAGGGTTTATATAATTATATTAAAAAGATGAGAGGGAAAGAAACCAGTAAGTTTTATCAGCAGAATTCTATCAGATATTGAAATGGATATTTATGAATATAAGGCTCCAAAGTAGGCAGTCACCAACAAGTTTTTGAATGAAGTCACATTGAGACTTGGACTTAAAACAACACTCTAGATTCCACAAGGTTGCCATAGGGGAGGGAGGGTGGAGAAAGGAAGCACTGGGAGCCTGGGATTAGCAGATGTAAACTATTGTATATAGGATGGATAAACAACAAGATACTACTATACAGCACAGGGAACTATATCCAATACCCTGTGATAAACCATAAATGGAAAAGAATATTAAAAAAAAGAATGTCTATATGTGTACAACTGAGTCACTTTTTTGTACAGCAGAGATTGACACAACACTGTAAATCAACTTTACTTCAATTTAAAAATAAAATAAAAAAACAACAACACACTACTAGGTTGATATTACTAGGCAGTGATATTGGACATACTACCTGGTTATGATGTCCATGTATACCTAAGCTTTAAAAAAGTTCCTCTCTTTGCTGTTCCCAATGAAAAAAAAGTGGAAAACTTCCCCATTAAGGAAGTGAGAGATATTTGGGTCTCTGTGTTTGTAGAGGTTCTCTGCTTTTACTGTCATGCTATAAATTTTGAGTTATCTCAAGAGAGTATACTCTAGTGGCCATCAATAATAATGCAGCTCAACAGAAGCGCTCACTTCTCTGTTTGGGGTAGAGAAATCAAAGAAAGCACAAGGGGCAGAAATCCAGCAGAGAAAACTGATAAGGAGAAAGGTACAGGTCTCTAGGCATAGAATATCAAGTTTCAATGAGTATTAATATGTCACACCAGAATCAGTAAAATGACAAGTATTGTACCCAGCACACATGGTTCTGAAATGGAAACAAATGGTTTTGCCTCAATTATACAATCTCACTTTTTTTTGACAGTCTCACTTGTTGACTTTGGTCATGTAAAAAGGAAGCAAGTTTTGGCTAGTAGAGTCTTTCTCTTTGTTCATTTGTGTCTGCAGATAACTGAGGACCTCACATCCAAATGTGAGACCTGAGCTGATTAGTCAGCATGATGACCTGCCAGACTGAGCATCTACAGAAACCCTCTACTGAGCTACTCCCATCTAGGTCCCTAGTGGCTTTCATGTCTCAAATCCAAATAATAATTTTCTTTTTCTTGTGTGACCTTTAAGCAGCATTTGATATTGCTACCAGTCACTACTTATCTCTGTTTTTCCACTGCCAGTATTCTAATCCTACTCTGTTACAATCTCTCGCCTCGGTAACATTCTCTTGGCAACAATTTTATCATATTCAATCAAATCTCTACAAAGCAGCCCTGTGATCTTGTCCCTCCTTCTATTAAATGCCTCCCATGGTCCTCAGAGATGAGTAGTAATCTTTATTACTCACAAAAGAGCTCACAAAAGGACCAGCTGTGATTCAACCTTTCTGGCCCCATGATTTTCCACTGTCCTTACTCTCTTTGCACCATCCATGTGGTTTCCTTTCACGTCCTCTGATATAATGGTTCTCAGTCCTGGCTTCATATTAGGATCATGTGTGGAGATTTTTTTAAAAAATACTGTTGCTAGGGCCACACCTTCAGATATTTTGATTCACTTGTGTGGGGTGATGTCTAGGCATTTGTATTTTTGGAAGGGATCCAAATGATTTTAAGGCTCAGTGAGGGTTGAGAACGGTGTCTGTAATGCAACAAACCCTTTCTCAAGTCAAGTCCTTAACCCATAGTGTTTCTCTGAAAAACTCTTCCTCTGCTCTCCTGACCCCCATAATCTCTAAGTTTGAGCTTAAAACTTCTTCAGAAAACAAATTTTCCTTGATACCCTCTGCTAGTTTAGCTTTCCTTAATCATCCCTATAAATCCTCTTTTGTTGAATACTTACCGATTTCCTGTGTTTCAAATTTGCTTTCCCATGAGATTACTGGCAGAACCTATCTGTCTTGCCCCTGTTCTAACCCCACTGCTTAACACAGCACCTAGTACACAGTAGACACTAAACAACTATCTGATGATCAACTGAAAATGTTTGTATCCTGGGGATTCAATCTTGCAGAGATATTATATTTAGTTCTTCATCTTTCCATAGCAAGATTCTTGGTTGAGGGGAGATTTGTAAGGATGGCAAAGGATTTTTGATGAGGGAAGTGTGTATTTGGGGTACCCTCATGAGCCAAGATATGTTGATGCTAAGACCCTAAAATGTCTGGAGATTTGGTGAAGTAGGCCTTCCAGTAGTGTGCAGAGATGAGGGCCCCACATCTCCCTGGAAAAGAACTTTCTAAGAAAAGACAGTGGAGGCACAAAACTAGTTTAAAGAGAATGATTCATTAGAAAAAAAAAAAAAGGAGTAGGGCAATTCTACATAATATAACAGCACAGTAACTTTCTTTCAGGGATTTGTCCCATCAATCTTCCCCAGAGTTTAAGTCAAGCAAGGAATGAATATAAGAACAAGTAAAATCTGTTAAGAACTACAAAACTGAGAGTGCACAGTGTAGTTACACTGGTTCTGGTTCTTTTTGCAGTAGTAGAAAATAATTTAACTGGATTTGGGAGTAGGCAGTGAATTTATTCTGGGTGTAGCCTTCACCTATCTCGGTATCTGGCCTTGGCAGTGTTGGTAGGGACACAAGAGCATCAGCAACAGCAATCACTACCTTCAGTAAGGCACCAGCACAAGACAGAAAGCCTAAGAGGTAAGGGCATTGGATATTCATGCCCTCAATTCAGATGCCCCATCTCTCTGAACTTTTGACATTTTGCTATTATCAGAGAAAGGAGACATTCTAGTGAGCTAAGATTAAGGGAAAAGTTCAGACTCACATAGTATTCTAGAAGATCAAGTCCATGGCTCCCTTTGAACATTCCCAGGATAGTTTGGGAATTACCAGAGGGAATTCAAATTCCCTCAGAATAATGATTATTATGATAATACCATTTTCTCCCTGGCTAAGGTGGCATAAGAAAACACACATTATCCATATGTGATTTGAAACATCTGAGATTTAAGAAACTAGTCAAGTTGGCACAACTCCAATTCTTCTGGCCAAGAATGACAAGCGATATTGAACAAAAAATGTCAATGATATAAGATATATATAAAAAGCACATGGATAGTTTAGAGAACAAAGCCAAAATAATAAATATGGAAGCTTAAGGCCCACCAGACTGGCCCTAGAATCCAGTGTTATGAAATATATTACAAAGTACAGATTTCCAGGATTGTGAGCATTTTTTTAAATTAATTAATTTATTTATTTTTGGCTGCATTGGGTCTTCATGGCTGTGCACGGGTTTTCTCTAGTTGTGGTGAGTGGGGGCTACTCTTCGTTGCGGTGCGCGGGCTTCTCATTGCAGTGGCTTCTCGTTGTGGAGCACAGGCTCTAGGCGCACGGGCTTCAGTAGTTGTGGCACGCAGGCTCAGTAGCTGTGGCTCGTGGGCTCTAGAGCGCAGGCTCAGTAGTTGTAACGCATGGCTTAGTTGCTCTGAGGCATGTGGGATCTTCCTGGATGACGGCTCAAACCCGTGTCCCCTGCATTGGTAGGCAGATATTTAACCACTGCGCCACCAGGGAAGTCCCAGGATTGTGACCGTTTTATCAGTTACTGTGGGTTTCCAGTGAAGACCCAGAGTGATTAAGGAGTCATTGAAAATGATATAAAAGAGAACTTATCCATATAATAGAAGTTAAAGCCAGAATGATAATCACATCTCCCCAGAGGAGGCACTGAAGAATTTCTGGGAACACTGGTGAGCATGTTATATATTTGAAACAATAACAAAAAGCCTAATTGGGAAAAGCAGGTGAAATTCCTGGCTAAATCCTATAACTCCCTATACCGACACCACTGGAGAATCAGTCTGTACATGTTAGACAATCCTTACTGCTTATCAATGTGTGCACTGGCTTTTGGAATTAGATAAACATTAGCAGTATATATGGCACAGGTGAAAGCATGCTTATAACAAGGAAGGGATATTGCTGTAAATCAGTGAATCAACAAAAGATGTGACGCTAAAGTAATACGGGCAGAACAATAAACTGGTGATAGATTTGTGGTAACAAATTTGAAAAAGAGAGATCCTAGCTAACAGAGGGGAAGCAGAGGTCCATGTTATTAGAGATCAAAGTAATGACGATTATTACTGTACAAGCAAGCTACAGGCTTAAAAATGGCTTCTCAATTCTGGCTGTACATCAAAATTTTCTGGAAGGCTTTTTTTTTTTAATGTTGATGCCTGGTCTTGAATACAGACCTATTAAATCCATATCTCTGGAGGTGTGGCCCAGGAATCAAAATCAATATTTTTTAACCCCTTAATGTACTGCCAATGTTAAGAATCAGTGCTTTAAATTTAAAGTGTTACAAATTAACTTCTAAGGACTCAAGCCCAGTTAGAACATATTGTATAAGAAAAGTTCCCATTGAAACAATACTGCCAAAGGATCATTGCTTATATCAAACAAAATGTTCAGTTAGTCACTGCCCAGAGAAACACAACTAGTAGATTTCTGGCCAAATTAAATGAAAGTGGTGACAAGGACAAAAATGTCTTTCCAAAATAGACCAATCACCATTATTCTTCCATGTTACAGTGAGAGTTGTCTGCCATATAGAAGATTCCATGCTCTCTAAGTAATAATAATGTGCAGTATGTTAATAAATAACATAGCAAAGAATTATTCTCTCAAGATTAAGTAAAATCATGTTTGGCATTGTTAGGAATCAATGCTAGATATGAATATAAATATTTTAGAGAAAGGAGAATAAGTCCTCTGAAGCACTCAGTCTGAGCACAGCCCAGAGAAGAGGTGTTAGACAATGATCAGTGTGGTGACTCCCAGGAAGGTCATGGCAGGATGCTTTATCCCTAGTGGGGAGATGCCATTTTTTAATTCAGATCCCCAATCAGGAAGTTTCTCTGACTCTCTCATCTGTTTGGGCTGGTTTACCATGGTACCAGAGAATGGGTGGCTTAAACAACAGAAATTTATTTCTCACAGTTCTGGATGCTGGGAAGTCCAAGATCAAAGAATGGTAGATTCAGTATCTGGTGAGATTCTTCTTCCTGGGTTTCAGACAGCCATCCTTTCCTTGCATCCTCACATGGTGGAGACAGAAATCGCAAGCAAGCTCTCTTATGTCTCTTCTTATAAAGGCTCTAATCCCATCATAGGGGTTATCTCTCATGACCTCCTCTAAACCTAATCACCTCCCAAAGGCCCCACTTCCTAATATCATCACACTGGGGGTTAGGGTTTCAACATCGAAATTTCTCAAAATTCAAACACGCAGTCCACAACACGATCTTAATAGACAGGCATATAGCTCTATCCATCAAGATTGCTCTTACACTCCACAGAGGCAAAACACAGATCCCACAGGGCACTCAATGCTGGAGTCAGCAAAGCAGCACTTAGCAAACAGAGAAGGGCTTTTTTTTAATGTGCGAAGTATTCAGGGGCAGTCATTTGCCATGCACTAGAGGAATAAATTCCCTTTGAAATACCATTATTATACAGCAGTACCTAAAAGAGAACTTTGAGCTATTTCAGAAATAGAGACTGAGAATTTCTATAAACAGCACTAATGGGTCTGATACAAGAAAGTGACATTGCAACAGAGGCTTGCATGAACAAGAGTGGGATGTGCAGAAGAAAAGAGGTGCTATTCCATTAGGTCTTCTCCAGTTCTCCAACTTCTTGAATAAAGAAGTGGAGATTCTTGGGCTTCCCTGGTGGTGCAGTGGTTGACAGTCCGCCTGCCGATGCAGGGGACACAGGTTCGTGCCCGGGTCCGGGAAGATCCCACATGCCGCGGAGCGGCTGGACCCGTGGGCCATGGCCGCTGAGCCTGCGTGTCTGGAGCCTGTGCTCCGCAATGGGAGAGGCCAAAAAAGAGAGAGGCCCGCCAACAGAAAAAAAAAAAAAAAAAAAAAAAAAAGAAATGGAGATTCTTAATGGAATCCCATTTATAATCATTTATAAATTTAAATAGTTATATTAGACAGCTATACACTGACCTGTACATGGTTCCCACTCTATAGTAGTGTGAGTTTGGACATTTTTCAGTAAGGCCTGATTTAAATCACCTTGCTGATATGTTTATAGATAGACTCCACACTGAGCAGACTGCACTTAATGGTTAGAGTGTTGTATAGGAGGGCACCCGGTAAAGAGCATTCCTAATAAATTTTTGTCTGGAAATGCTAATTATATAAGCACAGTGGTTGGCTGTAAAAGGCCAGCATTTAATATCATGCATAGGTTTAAATTACAGTTTGTCTGGTCTCATCACTTCTATAAACCCTTGGGCTTATATTTCAAGTCCAATTTGGTCCCCTTGGTTTCTGTAAAAGACAGAATTACACATGATGTTATGAGCCCCACAGGTCTGTCATCATTGATTCTTTTCTCTCTCCTGGTACTTACAGGTGCAAACAGCTGCCAGCCTATGGGATGCATACTCAGGCCTGTTAAGTAATCAAGCCATGATCCTGGCCATGAACTCCAGGTATAATAAGCTTTAATGCTTTCATATCACTGATTGAGTACCTTTTTAAAAATGTAATAAATACATATCAAAAATATGAGAAATAAAAAGTTACTCCAAATTCCACCACCCTAATTCAGCAACTATTAGCTCTTTCTTTCTCATGTTCTTTTAAATCTTTCTGTATTGCAGGAATAGGCAGATTATTTAACTACTGCAGAATCATAAGCAGGTTGCACATTCAATTTTCTATCCTACTTTTCATTTTTGCTTTGTCTTAATTTTTAATTTCTCCGTAAAATCATATTTTCATTTTAATGGCAATGGAATATTCCAAAATTTTGACATTTTCTAAATTATATTATATTTTACCAACATTATGATAATCATCCTAGTACGTAAAAGATTGTATCTGCTCTGAACTACTTCCTTGAAATACCATTCTGAAAGTGAGGTTCCTGATTTAGGTGATAGGCAACCATGAAAATGCCCTGCTGTGGGGGAATCCTCATTGGTCAACAACTCCAGCCCTGCCTGTATAGATTCACCAGCACGGTCTGTGAGGTGTCACTTCCTGTAGGCTGATCTCACCAATGACCCAGAATGGTAGGACAAATAACTCCAATGGGTGACTTCAGCTTGAGGGATCGCCATCAGCCAAGCTGAACCCTCCTTGGAACTTGCTGCAGTCCAAGACTCTTCCTACCCTATTCCTCCTTCCTTCCTTCTCTTGGAAATCTCTTGTACTTCTAATCCTGTTTTGGCATCTGCTTCCCCTGAACCCAAAGTAATGCAGATGAGATGAACCTTCTAAGAGCTTTTGATTGTGTCAACTTGTTTTCCAGAAGAACTGCACTTATTAATAAGTGTTTTGTCAAAGCCTAGTCACCTAGAAGATACTCATACATGTATACATAGATCCATATAAACAAAATTTGGCATACTGTATTATATTATTTTACAGGGTTCATGGAAAGGCAGACCCTGGATTAGAATCCCCTTCTCCATATTTTAATTTAATTTCTTGGTCTACTTAAATGCCCTAAAAATGCCCCCCCCCAATAGTTTTTCCTTTATTCTTTAAAATTTGTTATAGATTTTAGTTTTCATATTTCGACCAAGTATAATTTGGTACATAAAGATTTACGTGTGTTATACCTTCATATATACTTGTATAATTTAATAATATAAATAAATTTTGTTACTATTAAACTCATATAATAGCTTACTTATTTTTTTGACTAATTTAGTCTTTATTAATTATTATTTAGTTTCTGCTTACTCTTTTGCTTGTCTTTTTTTTGTTGCTGTTATTGGAGTATAGTCGATTTACAATGTTGTGTTAGTTTCAGGTGTATAGTAAAGTGAATCAGTTACACATATATCTACTCTTTTTTAGATTCTTTTCCCATATAGGCCACTAGAGATTATTGAGTAGATTTCCCTGTGCTATACAGTAGGTCCTTATTAGTTATCTATTTTATATATAGTAGTGTGTATCTGTCAATCCCAATCTTCCAATTTATCCCTTCCCCCCTACCCCCCGGTAACCATAAGTTTGTTCTCTACATCTGTAACTCTATTTCTGTTTTGTAGATAAGTTCATTTGTACACTTTTTTTAGATTCCACATGTAAACAATATCACATAATATTTGTCTCTCTTTGTCTGACTTACTTCACTCAGTATGACAATCTCTAGGTCCATTGATGTCACTGCAAATGGCATTATTTCATTCTTTTTTATGGCTGAGTAATATTCCATTGTATATACATACCACACCTTCTTTATCCATTCATCTGTCAATGGACATTCAGGTTGCTTCCGTGTCCTGGCTATTTTAAATAGTGCTGCAATGAACATTGGGGTCCATATATCCTTTTGAACCATGTTTTTTCTCCAGATATATGCCCAGGAGTGGGATTGCTGGATCATATGGTAGCTCTACTTTTAGTTTTTTAAGGCACGTCCACACTGTTCTCCATAGTTGCTGTATCAATTTACATTCCTACCAACAGTGTAGGAGGGTTCCCTTTTCCCCACACCCTCTCCAGCACATATTGTTTCTAGATTTTTTGATGATGGCCATTCTGATTGGTGTGAGGTGATACTTCATTGGAGTTTTGATTTGCATTTCTCTAATAATTAGTGATGTTGAGCAGCTTTTCATGTGCTTTTTAGCTATCTGTATGTCTTCTTTGGAGAGATGTCTATTTAGATCTTCTGCCTATTTTTTTGATTGGGTTGTTTGTTTTTCTGATATTGAGCTGCATGAGATGTTTGTATATTTTGGAGATTAATCCCATGTCAGTTGCTTCTTTTGCAAATATTTTCTCCCTTTATGAGGGTTGTCTTTTCATTTTGTTTATGGTTTCCTTTGCTGTGGAAAAGCTAAGTTTAATTAGGTCCCATTTGCTTATTTTTGTTTTTATTTTCATTACTCTAGGAGGTATATTGAAAAAGATCTTGCTATGATTTATGTCAAAGAGTTTTCTATGTTTTCCTCTAAGAGTTTTATAGTATCCAGCCTTTTAGGCTTATAGTATCCATTTAGGCCTTTAATCCATTTTGAGTTTATTTTCGTGTGTGGTGTTAGGGAGTGTTCTAATTTCATTCTTTTACATGGAGCTGTCCAGTTTTCCCAGGACGACTTATTGAAGAGACTGTCTTTTCTCCATTGTATATTCTTGCCCCCTTTGTCACAGATTAGGTGACCATGGGTGCATGGTTTTATCTCTGGACTTTCTATCCTGTTCCATTGATCTATATTTCTGTTTTGTGCCAGTATCATACTGCTTTGATGACTGTAGCTTTGTAGTATAGTCTGAAGTCAGGGAGCCTGATTCCTCCAGCTCCGTTCTTCTTTCTCAGGATTGCTTTGGCTTTTGTGGTCTTTATGTTTCCATACAAATTGTAAAATTTTTTGTTCTAATTCTGTGAAAAATGCCATTGGTAATTTGATAAGGATTGCATTGAATCTGTAGATTGCTTTGGGTAGTGTAGTAATTTTCACAATATTGATTCTTCCAATCTGAGAACATGTTATATCTCTCCATCTGTTTGTGTCATCTTTGATTTCTTTCATTAGTATCTTATAGTTTTCTGAGTACAGGTCTTTTACCTCCTTAGGTAGATTTATTCCTTGGTATTTTATTCTTTTTGATGTGATAGTAAATGGGATTATTTCTTTGATTTCTCTTTCTGATCTTTCATTGTTAGTGCATAGGAATGCAAGGGATTTCTGTGCATTAATTTTGTATCCTGCAACATTACCAGATTCCTTGATGAGCTCTAGTAGTTTTCTGGTAACATCTTTAGGATTCTCTATGTATAGTATCATGTCATCTGCAAACAGTGACAGTTTTACTTCTTCTTTTCCAATTTGGATTCCTTTTATTTCTTTTTCTTCTCTGATTGCCACGGCTAGGACTTCCAAAACTATGTTGAATAATAGTGGTGACAGTGGACATCCTTGTCTTGTTCCTGATCTTAGAAGAAATGCTTTGAGAATCTCACCATTGAGAATGATGTTTGCTGTGTGTTTGTCATGTATGGCCTTTATTATGTTGAGGTAGGTTCCCTCTATGCTCACTTACTGGAGAGTTTTTATCATAAGTGGGTGTTGAATTTTGTCAAAAACATTTTCTGCATCTATTGAGATATTATATCATTTTTATTCTTCAATTTATTGATGTCGTGTCTCACACTGATTGATTTGCAGATATTGAAGAATCCTTGCATCCCTGGGATAAATCCCACTTACTTGATCATGGTGTGTGATCCTTTTAATGTGTTGTTGGATTCGGTATGCTAGTATTTTGTTGAGGATTTTTGCATCTATCTATGTTCATCAGTGATATTGGCCTGTCATTTTCTTTTTTGTGATATCTTTATCTGGTTTTGGTGTCAGGGTGATGATGGTGTCATAGAATGAGCTTGGGAGTGTTCATTCCTCTGTAATTTTTTGGAGGAGTTTCAGAAGGATAGGTGTTAACTCTTCTCTAAATATTTGATAGAATTTGCCTGTGAAGCCATCTGCTCCTAGATTTGTGCTTGGTCTATTCATATTTTCTATTTCTTCCTGGTTCAGTCTTGGAAGGTTGTACCTTTCTAAGAATTTGTCTATTTCTTCTAGGTTGTCCATTTTATTGGCGTATAGTTGCTTGTAGTAGTCTCCTATGATTTCTTATCTTTTAAATCTTTTTTTAAACTTGCCATTATACTATTATTTCTCCTTTTCCTTTTTTTTTCCATAATGCATTTATTTTGCTTATGTCCTTCATGTCTTTGGTTGTATTTTTAGTCCTTTTAAAATCTTAAATTATATGTTTAGTTTATTATTTTCCCTCATTTTAAATAAAAAAAAGTCTTGACAGTATTTAAGTACTTTGAATTTTCTAATTTTTAAAATAGACTTCTCATTGTGATTTGAGAACGAAATATATATCCTTTTATATTTTGAAACTTTCTATGGCTAAGTATATGGTAAATATTTGTCAGCATTCCATGATTATCTGAAAAAATAATCCTTGTTATCTCAATTAATACAATTTATACCTCCTTATTAATTCTATTAAAGGTCTCTCCTTTTGCAGAATTTTTATTTTTATCTACCATATACTAATAATTGAATGCTTAATCATCTCCTATATCTGTGTGTCTATTTCTCCTTATATCTTTAATAATATAATAATTTTTCATAAAATTATTATATAAATAATTCTGTTTAATAATTTTTCAATTTTGTTTCTACGTGGTTTGAGAACTTTTGTATTAATAACTATGTCTTTTATTATTTTATAATAATTGCATATATCTCTCTTAATACTCTTTCATTTGTATTAGACTTGTATCATATTGATATAGCCCTCCTGATTTATTTTTGATCATGTTTAATATAATTTTCCCATGCTTTTATTAGGAGGCATCGACTTTCCTTTATTCAATTGTGATTCTTGAAATTATACTTGTAAAAATTTTGCTTACTGACCTTATATAATACTTATTGCTTCATAATAGGAAGAAATAAAACATTTTCAAGAAATATTTTAGTACATTTGGCTTACCTCTACTTCTCACTTCACTCTAATATCTGAAAAAACATTTCACTCAAAAATTTAACAAAAGCATACAGTAATTTGTGAGGGATGCTTATTCTTTCTTCTCAAGTTTCTTTCTATACCACCTGGTTATATATCTTGGAATATAAGAAAGGTTTTACACTGCCATTCTTATTTCCAAGATGTCATTTTTTGTAAAACACATTAGTAATTTAATACTTGTTCTTTTGAAAACCAATTACATGTAGCCCAAAAAACAATGTATACTTGCTGATAATTGCCGATGTTGACCTATATATTTATATCGGACTTTCTTTACTATCACCAATATCTGACTCTCAGTGTTCTTCACACTTAAAATGTGAAGATTCTTTTGTCCATCAGCAGTTATGAATGGCATCAGAGTATCACACTACTTTCCTAATCCTTGTTCATGACATGGACCATTTTAGCATTTTTAGGACTGGCAATATGATTTCAAAGTACATTAAAAGACACTATTTTCTATTTTATCAAAATATTAATTTTGCATTTTTCTAAACAAAATCATATATCTCTAGAAACCTACAACTGAAAATACTACTGGAAGCTTTTGATAGGTAGCTGTTCAGAGTCTGAAAATCCATTGGAGCCCATGAATAAGTCAAATCAATCTTCTCAAGATTTGAAAATTATCTAATATAATACGAGAAATGCCGTTTCAAACAATGGATATCAGATATTTAGGTCTTCTTCTCCAGTAGAGGAAAAAGATTCTGAGTTCAGCACAAGATTTCCTACCTTAACAACTATATTACCATCTTTTTTAAAAAAATTATTTTTAACACAAAAAAATCAGGAGGCACTGTTATCCAGAGGTCACACTTATTGAAGGAACAATAACTGTGTCACAACTTATCTTTTTAGCTGCTGATGGGAAGGTTTCTTTTGCCATAAATTGGAAGATGTATCCCAATATCAGAAACATTAAATGTAAGAAACATAGTATCATGGACTAGAGAAAATGTGGCAGTAATATATTTCAACTACCTAAATCTCAGCATGGCTTTACGGGCTTGGCTGGGTAGGTAACCACCCTTTACATTATTATGTCTATGCAGAAATATATTATGAACTCTAAATAACAGATTATAAATGATTTTTACCAAAAAATATGATTCCTTTATAGTTAAAGCACCATTGTTATTTTTACACTAATATTTAAAACCCATGTTATATAAAGCCGAAAGTTGGGCCTCATTTTCTAGTACACTGTCTCTTAAACTAAGAAAAAACCACTAAAGTTAGGTTGTATCTGTTCTTTCCTCAATTTAATAATTATACCTTTTTCTTGTCAGCTTCGTGGATCCCTTATTGCAATATGAAACTCAGCTGAAGATAGTAGAGTTGTCCTTCAAAATGGCATTTGCTATACCAAGTCTTGACAAAGTGAAAGAAATTGGGAAGAATGAGGATGACCAAGAGGACCTGGAGGTAAGACTTGCTTCCTTTAGTCATAATGAGACATCGTCATGCACCACAGCAATCCCACAGAAAGTCTGTCCAAAAGTTGTAATCTTTGTTTTCTCCTTCATTCTCTTTAGATATAATAGATAAACAGCATATTCTAGCACTAATCTCTATCCCTGGACTCCTTGTGAATTCTATAACCCATGGGATTTAAAGGATTGTATAGGATCTATAGGAACAAATGGGTGAAGAGATTTTGGTTAATTTGTTTGACAAAAACAGCAAGTTTACGGGCAAGTGTTGCAAAGAAGGAAACAGGAGCTAAGAAAAGTGGAGGTAGGAAGAATCCTGTAGTAAGATCAGCAACATCTGTGGTTTTTATTTCTCAGCATAGCTACACAGTTCACTTGCCCCGCAAGGTATTAAAGCAATTCATGGCATACAGTATTGAATGAGGTCTCATCTCCAGAGCTACCTCTCTCCTTTCTTACCTTCAGTTTATGGGGAGAACTCAGGACCCCAGGATGCAAAACTATAGGCGTTGGTGAAATTTTATCTAAGGCTGGCTGGCTGGTTGTGCAAATTTCTTGTTTTTCAGAATTTATACCGAACTATTTTAAACATATTTGAGGACACTCTTCTGATCTTAGTGTCTAAAGACCTCTACAAACTGCAAATCTTAAAGGTAAAGGGAAAATAAGTAGTCTCATTTTCTTGTCATAAATCTAAAGGGTATACTATATTTTACTTATTATTTACCATTTGCCATACTTAGATCTCCTTCAAGTATTTGGCAGCTGAAAATTTTTCTTTACCTTTCAGAATGTGCCATTATCTCCCAAATAAAATTACTTTCTTTTATTTGAATTACAGAGACACAATTTTAAGAAGCCAATTTTGGGAGAATGGCAACAGACACTTAAGAAGCCAAGGGTTATGTAGCAATGTAAGAGGAAACACAATACGGGGTAGCAGAACATACGATGACTGGCCTAAACCACCTTCAGGTCCACCTAACAATGAGCCATATTTTGATAATAGCTATATGCATGTTCTTCCCTAACAACCCTGGGCTAGGGAATCCCATGAGCATCCTATCTTCATGGACACCATAGTATCAAAGGAAGTTCTAATAACCAGCCATAACCCTACTTTTCACATCCAAGATTTCACTGTGTTTTTAATGTGCCAGGCAGAGACAGAGACTGATCTGGACATTTTATGACCTTTAATTTTGAATTTTTAACAAGATGGCATCAGGAGGAAGCTGTCTGAAAATACTGAGAAACTAGATTTACTTACTGTACCATGAGAATCATGGGATTTGCAAATCGTAAAATACATTCAAGGAAAGAAGCAGAACTGGTATATATGAAGATTAGGAGAAATGGGGGGGGGATAATAAAATATACTGAGGTAACTTGTGCCTAATTTTAGCCAAATATTTTCCATGCATTTAAAACATTTTAACCTCACAATCCTGTAAATTGGTTATTACCCCATTATTACAACCCTCTCCCCATGTGTGCTCTTTCTACCACCCTAGGCTGCTTATTGAGGATTTACTCTATGTCAGGCACTAAGCTGCATACTTAATATATGGGTTTTTTAATTTAATCCTTAAAATAACCCTATGAGAAAGTTAAAATTATTTCTCTCATTTGCAGATAAGGAAATGGAAGCAGAGAGAGGAGAAATAATATGTGTGCATCTAATGAGTAGAGGACCTACTCTAACTGGGGAGCCTGTTACTTAACCACCTTGTTCTTATACCTACCACATCTAGAAACTCCCCTGATCCTCAAAAAGAGTTGACCCTCACTCCTGGAAAAGGAATAGGCTGAGCCCCCTGAGATTTAGAGACTCTTCTGCCCTAGGAAACAAACTTCAGAACAGTTTTACACAATGGGAGCAAGAGAAGGGGATGAGATTTGGCCAACCATTGGCATAAATACTAAGAACTCCAACAATCTGTCTTAAGAAGTCTACTAATGGTGGTTAACATGTAAGCCATATGCAGTCTTCTTCCTTCCCCAAGGTTGTAAATATGTCCCTGCATCTGAGGATTTAGAACAAATAGGTAGAAGCTACAGCAAGACAGACCATATTTAGCAATGAATCAAAATTAGCAAGAACTTTCTCATCGAGCTGGCTCCAGGAATATACTCTAAACCATGAGTCAGAAGATATCTGGATGGTAAATTTACAGAGGCAATTCTGGGATAAAATGACATTTCAGGATCAAATAACATTTGATTCTTTTTTAAAACTGCAAATCAGATCTTATGGCTTTAAAAAAAGAGAGAATATGTATTTTGAAAGAAAAAGAGAAGGAGAAGCAGCTGGTGATAATCAGCCTCACAGCCTCATGTTAAACTTTTCATGATGCCTGGCAAAGTGACTGTTATAGTGGATATTAGTAAATACTTGTTGGATAGAATTAAATAAAATAAAACCCAGGTGTAGCTATATGGCAGATGAATATTATATGTCTTATGGGCATATGTCTTATTGGGCATATGTCTATTGGGCATATGTCTTATGGGCATATGTCTATTATATGTCTTATGGGCATAAGACCTAAATAGACAGTAATATACCAGCTTATTGTCATATTTTTAAAATAAATATAGGATAGGTGTGAAACCATTGGGAGGACATGGGGAACCTTGACTTGGTGAAGGTGGTGATCTGAAGAAAGGGACCTGTGGAAATGGAAACACCATGGCTCTAGGATAGTTCTTGTGTTTTCAACAGGAAATGGCTGTGTGGATGAGTGAAGATAATTTGTACATGCAGGAGAGAGCCATGGTGATCATCAGCAGAGTGCTAAGCTTTGCATCCAGGAAAGTCAAGGGATGTGTAAGTCACAGAGTAATCATGCCACGTGCTTCTGAAGACTGCATTTCTGCAGTGCTGCTTTCCAAGTCTTGGGTCTAGAGAGTGTTAGATGCCTGCTTTGTATTATCATACTAGTAGGTTTGGGATACTGGGAAAGGAATTAATATCCTACATGACTTTATGTCAGTTAGAGCAGAGTTTCTCAATTGATTAAGATGCCTCATGCTTTCCACAAACAGTATGAGTGTGTCAAAACCAGGCTTTTGATGACTCTCTGGATTCTCCTCTTTGGACCACAATCAATGTTATTTGTAAACTTATAAATTCTTTCATCCTTACTTTCCTTCTTATTTCTCTTTTTCCTAGAATATTTTTAAACCACCATTTATTTTAAATGTATAACAAGTAATTCTTGAGTACTTTCATTGTAAGACATGCTAAAGACATAGCAGAAGTCCTTCTTTACTATCCTCTCCATCCCAATCTCATCCCTAGCCACGTCTGTGTGATGTGTGTCCTGCCAAACAGCTACGTACACATACAAATATACATGCACACGGATATACATAGCTTTGTTACTTAGTTTTTCTTTACTAAAGTTACATCATATTTACATATGGTTCTGCAATTTGATTTTTTCACTGAACAGTATGCCCAACAGATACTTTAATAGATTTGCTTCATTATTTTCACTACAGCTTATATCTTATAGTGTTGATGTATTATGATCTACTTAACTATTCTTCAGTTGATGAACATTGAGGTATATTGTGGGTTTTTCTACTTCAAACAATACAAAAATGGTCATCCTTTTGCATGTATGTGAGTATGTACTTAGAAATGCTAAGAAAAATAATAGGCCAAAAAGTATGAATAGGTTAAAACTTAGTAATGCACAATCATCCTTCATTCTGCATTCCTGTGAATATTAGAGTGCCCATTTCCTCAACCTTCACAAACACCTGGATATTATCAGACTTTTTAATTGTTGCCTTTCAGATGGAGAACAAATAGGTATCTCATAATTGCCAATATTTACTGAGGTTTTCTATATTTTGAATAACATTATTGCCTGCCTTCTAAGAAGCCTCAGACTATCTCTGAACATTTTTCTCTCTTATGGATACTGTGTTTTCAGTCTCTGTTCCATAACTCACCCTTTACTGTGATTTTTAAACATACTCTACTAATTGTATATCTGATTGCTTAAATCAGTTCAGGAGTTCAGTATGAAGGGGGTCAGAAACATGCATTTGTGACACTATCTTCATGTATCCATTTCTAATACTTGTACAGTCTCTAGACATATTGAGACGAAAAGCCTAAATCAGCCTTATAACATAGTTGAATTTTTATTATTTTACTTAAAATAAACTTTGGGAGATAAACCCATGCACTTATGGTCACCTAATCTATGACAAAGGAAGCCAAAATATACAATGGAGCAAAGATACCCTCTTCAATAAGTGGTTCTGGGAAAACTGGACAGCCACATGTAAAAGAATGAAATGAGAACAGTCCCTAACACCACACACAAAAATAAACTCAAAATTGATTAAAGACCTAAATGTAAGGCCAGACACTATAAAACTCTTAGAGGAAAACATAGGCAGAACACTCTATGACATAAATCGCAGCAAGATCTTTTTTGACCCACCTCCTAGAGTAATGAGAATAAAAACCAAAATAAACAAATGGGACCTAATTAAACCTAAAAGCTTTTGCACAGCAAAGGAAACCATAAACAAGATTAGAAGACAACCCACAGAATGGGAGAAAATATTTGCCAACGAAGCAACTGACAAAGGATTAATCTCCAAAATATACAAACAGCTCATGCAGCTCAATATCAAAAAAAAACAAACAACTCAATCAAAAAATGGGCATAAGACCTAAATAGACATTTCTCCAAAGACATACAGATGGCCAACAAACACATGAAAAAATGCTCAACATCACTAATCATTAGAAAAATGCAGATCAAAACTACAATGAGGTATCACCTCACACAGATTACAATGGCCATGATCAAAAAAATCTAGAAACAATAAATGCTGGAGAGGGTGTGGAGAAAAGAGAAACCTCAGGCACTGTTGGAGGGAATGTAAATTGATACAGCCACTATGGAGAACAGTATGGAGATTCCTTAAAAAACTAAAAATAGAACTACCGTATGATCCAGCAATCCCACTACTGGGCATTTACCCAGAGAAAACCATAATTCAAAAAGTCACATGCACCCCAATGTTCACTGCAGCACTATTTACAATAGCCAGGACATGGAAGCAACCTAAATGTCCATCAACGGAGGAATGGATAAAGAAGATGTGGTATATATATATACAATGGAATGTTACTCAGCCATAAAAAGGATTGAATTTGTGTTATTTGTAGAGACATGGATGGACCTAGAGACTGTCATACAGAGTGAAGTAAGTCAGAAAGAGAAAAACAAATATCATATATTAACACGTATATGTGGAATCTGAAAAAAAAAAGCAGAAATAGAGACACAGATGTAGAGAACAAATGTACGGATTCCAAAGGGGAAAGGGGGGTGGGATGAATTGGGAGACTGAGATTGACATATATACACTATTTATACTATGTATAAAATACATAACTAATGAGAACCTACTACATAGCACAGGGAACTCTACTCAGTGCTCTGTGGTGACCTAAATGAGAAGGAAATCCAAAAAAGAGGGGATAATTGTATACATATAGCTGATTCACTTTGCTGTACAGCATAAACTAACACAATATTGTAAAACAACTACACTCCAATAAAAATTTAAAAAAAGAAAGTGAGAAAAAGCCAAAAACTACATAAATAAAATAAGCTTTGGAACATAATACAATTTACTTACATGGAAAATACAGTCCATGATGTTCTTTGCATCATGCTAATTCCCCATCTCAGTGTCCAAAAGAGAGACTGAGTGGCTTGTTTTAAATATTCTGATTCTTTGGCCTGGGAAGTCAGTCTCCCTCTATTTCTGAGATGGTTTGGAATGTCCATTCAAATGGACACAAAATTTTGCAAGTGAGGCTAGAGATTAAGTGTAGTTCAACACTCCAGTCTGTTTTCTGTATAGTTCCTAACATGTTTTATATATTCAGCAAGCATTTGATGGAGACTATTCACACGCTTCTCTTTGCACTTCAATACACATATACATTTTCTATTTATATATCTAGTGTATATTTATATACTAGATATATACTATATGTGTGTATAAATATATATATATCTACTAGTGAGTTCCACTCAGGTAGCAGGTATGACATCTGGGGGTTTCATCTTCTGCTATCACCTCTACTCTCTTTCAATTACAGTTGTAAAGTTCATTCTCCCCAGCACATAGCCCACCCTTCAACTGTGAAACAATAAATGTGTAAATTCATATGTACAGCAGAAGGCTCTCATAAATCGTTGAGGGCTCCTAAGCTTTAACTGAGACCTTTGAGAAGCCAAGCGGTTAACGTATTCCTCTGTTCTGCAATGCTTGCTGAATGCCACCAGGTGGAAGCACACCAGCATTTTCCAGAAGGTGGGAACTAAGATAGCCTCAACGGGCTTATATCACAGTCATGGAAGCATAAACCTTTACTAAGTTAATTTTCTCTTTAAAATAAGATAATTATCTTATAAAGATAAAGATAAGATAATTATCTTCTGAAGATAATTAAGTCAGTGAAATTAATGGAGATGGGGGAACAAATACATAAAACAATCAAAAATATTATTAATAAATTAAAAGCTAAACTACCCACAGGCAAGGTCTGTGTATCTCTATATCTGACACATTGTAAATAATAAATGAAGATTTGTTCTGCCATTCTCTAACTAAACGTAGCTACCTATTCTGTTCTCAGGTTCTGGCCATTCACTGGATAAAAACTATTTTCTTCATAAATTACCCTAGCCTATGTCTCCCAGACTCTCAGAGGCCCTTGTCCTATTGTACAATACTTTCATTTGTATTCTACCAGAATTTAAAGTGGTATTCCTCTTATATGACCTGTGTGCCTATCAGAATGAAGAAACTGCTACACTCAAAGAATATTTGTCCTTTCAATTAAACTGTTAATTTCCAAACAGGTGAAGAAATGTGAGCTAAACATGTCATATTATCTCATTAACAGATTTTTCCCAGGTTTGTTCCTTTGGCACATCAGCATTTAAAAGACAGGTGGGGGCTTCCCTGGTGGCGCAGTGGTTGAGAGTCCGCCTGCCGATGCAGGGAACGTGGGTTCGTGCCCTGGTCCATGGAAGATCCCACATGCCGCGGAGCGGCTGGGCCCGTGAGCCATGGCCGCTGAGCCTGTGCGTCCGGAGCCTGTGCTCCACAACGGGAGAGACCACAATAGTGAGAGGCCCACGTACTACAAAAAAAAAAAAAAAAAAAAAGACAGGTGGAAGGTTTCCAGTCAAAGCTAACAGATTGTCCACATGTCTATCTCCTCCCCCTCCACAAAATGACAGTAATAAAATTTGTTAAATGTTGCCATTGCAACAAAGAGAATTAGTAACAGGTTCTCAGTGGGCTAGTGATGTCAGCAAACTTCCGCATGACAGAACAGATAGAAGATGGTAACTGATAAAGTCTGGCAGGGGAAGCTGAAAGGCAGGGGCATGTGAACATTAGAATGGAGGACAGCTGAAAAGGGAGGGAGTATTCCTATGGAACCCTGAAGAGTCTGGAGCTATGGAAGCCCAAGTAACGATGAAGAGTGGGAGGCAAAGGAAAGCTGAAGACATACACATGCACCGAAAAGACTCATAGAAAGTTTATACAGAAGGATCTATAGTGCCTCCCATCCCCGTTTACACACACACTCTATATTCCACAGGGACATGAGTCCATTGGTAGGTAAAATTTGAGGACATTTTTCTCAAAACAATTGTAAATTCCGTGAAACGATCATCTTGGTTCTGTTGTTTAGATACACTTCAGCATGATCCCAGCCTACCCACCCAACTACTCTAAAGCCAAGCCCACCAGTTGACAAGCCTTGGTCAAAATCCCACCAGTGGAATCACGTTCTTACATACGACTAGACAACCAAGAATTTGCCAGACATTTGAGAAAACCCTCCAAATACAAACACAAAAGAGATAGCCCCAAAACCCTCCAAATACAAGAGATAGCCCCAGGTAAATAAAGAGAACAAAAATGATTATCAAAAATAGATAATTCTGAGTACAGATGAGAATTTAGTCTCAAAAGGAGTAGAGAGGACATATTTATATGCCAAAAGGAAATATAACTAAAAATGAGTATGGCCTATGCACTGATTCATCACAGCAGGAATAGATAGGCAATGTCCCGAAGTGATTTTAGAACTGAAGTAGAAGTCCATTGTTTAGAGATGTATAGTTGATTTCCAAAAGCAGCAGCTAAAAAACTTAGAAGTGGTTGCTTCTGGAATTTAGCACCTAAAACTGTCATAATTGTTAAGATAAGGAACTGGAGAGGCCAGATGTACACAGAAGAAGGAATCCAGTAAGAAAGGGCCAGAAAACTAAGCAGGCACTTAGACTTAGGAACAAATACAGAGAAGTTACTTTTCTCCAGGTCTTAACTCTTTCCTTCTTTCAGCACTTTAGATAGATTTTCTAAAAAAGCAGGACTATACTGTATTAATGTTCCCAAAGTCTTGTGTTTGAGGGGGTGTGACTTGGTTGGCACACTTCTGAAGGGACTGTGCAGGGCATCATCAGTGTGCCCCATGGTTCACACAGCTTTATTCCTCTCTTGGCCTGTCCTAGGTCAGGTCTCCCCTCCTCCTCAAACACGCTATGCAATCTAGACATGGCCACACCTACTCTGCTAGAGACACACATCTAGACAGACCATATTTGGCATCATTAGCAGCTTCCTTTACAAAGACACCTGCTAAGAGTTACACATCCACAAGTTCATGAGAAGGAATAATCAGAGAGAACGCGCAAGGCAAAAACTATAACACAATAAAACTTTAAAACCAATCCTCTGTAAATGGTCCCCAGGTTCAGTGAGCTAAGCTGTGAGAAGTACTACCCTGGTTCTAGGTACTTTCGCTATAAAGGTCTTTGCCATAGACATCTTTGTAGCATAACGAATTGGCCATAAGGCAATTTTTTCATAAAAGATAAAATAACGAAAAATAAAAGAGGGACGTTATAAAGGTCATAATGAAACATGAAAAATTAATAACAAAATTTAAAAGGCTTTCTTGAGAAATACAATTTAAATATTTACATACAATTTAAATATATTTAAATTGTGTGTAAATTCGTGGCAATCCTGCCAAATAACTGATTTTATTTTGTGGGTTGTACTTAAGCACTTGTCTTTGAAGTCTCTCATTCATAGTACGTGTTTTGCTTTTTGATTCATCTCCTCATTCAGCACGATAGTTTTTCTTTTTTGCTAAAATTTCTTCCTTCATTTCATCCTTCATTCCAAGTATCAGGATGCATATTTCTAACTGAGCTTTGTATTGCATTATAAAAACCTCTGCACTGTTTTTTGTTCTTGGCATCTTGCCACATGTCTGTTCATAGATGTTCCAAAGTTCTACGGGAAATGTGGGTTCAACTCTGCACCTCTGAGACCCTTAGCCTCTTTCTCCTCCAATGTAGTGTGCTTCAAGATAAGAAACCAACTCTTGGGGCAAATCATTGTCATCTCTCAGCTCAATAAAGCCACCAATAAAATGGCTAACTGAAAGAAAGTCTAACTCATTTCAACCAGTTGAAACCAAAGTGTCAAACCAAGCAGCCTACTAGTTATTTTATCTTTCACAGCAAAATTGCCTTACAGACAATTAGTCATGTATTAAAAGGGTTTGCGGCAAAAATGCTCGTGGCAAAGATGTTTATGGCAGAGAAGCTTGTGGCAAAGTACTGGACACATACTCATACTCCTCCATCATGCCCAACAGAGAAACAGAACACCTTCCCCTTTTTTCTTAAACCCATAATGCAAAGGTGGTTCTTAAAATCTTGCCATTTGATAGAAAAAGAAATTTGGAATGCAAACCAAAAGAAGAGAATAGCCAGGGGAAAATAAAATACTTCTTCCTAGGGCCTAGAATAAATAGCAACCCCTACTGTCTGCTTCTAGATTCTTCTAAGTCATAGGACTCCTAAAATAGGGGGAGCCGCAGGTACCCTTACAAAGAAATATAGGCAGAAAGAATCCAAGGAAGACATCCACAGAAGCAGATTATCTTCCCTTCGTTTACTAAGACTATCACTCCCAACATCCTAATTCAGTCATATCCTTGGCCCATGACCTAGTTCACCTCACATTCTTCTTCAGGAATGATTTTGTGTGTGTGTGTGTGTGTGTGTGTGTGTGTGTAAGACTGAGACAGGCAGACAGACAGAGAGACGTGAGTGGGTCAAGCAACAAGAGACGCAAGGATAAGGGTATATAAGAGTAATACAAAGAAGGAGAAACAGGTCTTGGGATCTCCCTGGAAGGTTGACTTGAACTCTAACTTTTACCACCAAAGCATCTATCTAGGAAAAGTAATCATTTGTCTTAGAGATAAGAAGATTCTGCAGGCCTACTAGTTTAGCAAACCTACATGTGGGAAGAGTCCTTTTTGTTTAAAGAAAATTGATAATAATTCTCACATCTTCACAAAAGCAAAGTATCTCTTCCATCTCTCCTTTCTTCTTTTATGTGTCTACTCCTCTCTATTTGCATTTTATCTGGCTAAACAAATCAGTCAAGATAAAAACCTAAATATTTGAGAAGCCTATGTGTCAAGGAAGTTGTGTGTGTGTAGGGGGGGAATATATAAATGTTCTGGCAGTAGGTTTGATACCAGAAGCAAATGCTTTGAGTTTTTTAAAAAATTAATTTCCCTGGGAAGAATCAGAGCAATTCTCAGAAGAAAAGTGTTCTCCAGTGACTTACAGAGTCACGTAAAGTGTTTCATACGTGGAGAAGGAAGCATGAAAGTTTCTGGATATTGACTCCCCCACCCCAGTATCCTAAGAATTTGATACCTACAAATAGCTACCTAAAATATGGACTAGAAACTAACGTTAGTTGAGTCTCTATTATTGCCAAGCACTTTGCTAGGAACTTTCTTTTTTGTCATAAATGCTACCCCCTTAGTTCCTACAATAACTGTTACAAGGTAACACTTGTTATATGCATTTCATAGATGAGAAAATTGAGGCTCAGTAACGGAGTGAGGATTTTAATACAGATTTTGCGAACTCTGAAGCTCAACTCTAACCGTAGTCTGATATATACATCAGACACAAACATTTAATGTTGACCGTGCATAGCAAATACATTTTTCTACTTTGTTTTTTCACTAGACAAGTGTTGATGTTCCATGTTTGGGTGTCCTGGCAGCAGAACTGTCTCTTTTGTGTTCCCATGCTGATCCCTCGATCACACAACAAGCATCCTTGGGAATGTATCACCTCCTCTGCATTGCAAAGTGTCAGAATGGTAAGAACGATTCATCTTTTCTAAGGGTTACTAATAATCTGTTCCTAATTATTATACTTGTGGGTCCCAAGGGGGCTCTACATCTGTAGATTTCAAAATCCTGCCCCAAGATCTATAGCTTCACTTTTTAAAATGTATTTTTAAATCTTTTTTAGAATTATTTTTATAATGTTATAGTTGGTTCTTCAATGTCTATAACATACTATATTTAGTGTTGGGTGTTAATGGTGGGAACAGGAATGCTGGGTGGAGGCAGGGAAGAGAGGAAGAAAAATTACCAATGGGACTTTCTAAAAAGAGGCTTACTTTTTCTCTGTAATGGAGTATCAAATAGAATACTCAGATTCTTGCTTCAATGGTGGGGAAAAATTAGCCCAAGACCTAAATAAATGCTGCTCTGGTCTGCCTAACAAAGCATAAGAGCAAGACCTTATGGTATCAAACTATTTCCAAATACTTTAACAGAGAATAGATTTACTGTCCCATAATAAACAACTATTTAAAGATTATATATACTAATTGTTCTCAAGTCACTGGACATCAGATAACAAAGGACAATGATTCCTAATGAGATGGGAACAAATGAACAAATAAGGCAGAGTCTACAACTGACTGAGTTTACAACCTAGAGTAAGTTTCTAGGCTGCAGCCCAGAAAGGAGTAACCCAAGAGTCTCACCAAGTTGAAGAGACAGAATTGGGAATCCAGATAGATCAAGATATTTAGAGTTCACAGGGCAAAGCGCCAGAAAGGAGTGCACAAAGAGAGAGCTCCAGAGATGTGCAGAGAGCCCTTTAACTATTTGGCTATGTAAGGATCAGAGCACACATGTGAGGAAACTACCTGAGGCTTGCAGGGGAGAGGGTGGGGGTAACACCCAAAATGGTTAAAGGATCCACTGAATCCCAAAAGACTGGAAATGGTGCCTATGCCTATAAGCTAGAATTTAAAACTTCATAATTCATAAGTAATGCAGCAGAGTACAAAGAGATTTTGTCTCATCAAGAGGAAAAAATTATCCCTGAATTATTTTAGTGCCACCTAACAAAAGTTAAAAACAAGACCTAAAATTATCAACTGATCTCCAAATACTTTAATTGTTTATCAGAAAAAGCTCAAGCTTACTTCTAGGAATACAAAAATTCCATCACTTAACAAGTTAAAATGAACAGTTTGGACAAGTTAAAATTAACAATGTCTGACATGCAATAAAAAATTACTAGGCATGCAAAGAAACAAAATACAACCCACAATAAAAAGCAGAATGAATAAAAACTGACCCAGAAATAACACAGATGATAGAATTAGTAGAGACATTAAAACAATTATTATAACATATTCCATTTAGTTAAGGAGTTAGAGAAAAAGATGAACATGTTAATGAGAGACAAAGAAAAGTCTCTAAAAGACCCAAATTAAACCTCAGGAGATGAAAACTACAATACCTGAGCTGAAAAACACTCTGGCAGGGATTAATGGTATAATCTTTTTTATTGAGGTATAGTTGACTTACAATATACACAATATACATTTACAATAGGTGTACAGCATAATGATTCAGTATTTATACAGGTTTTACTCCATTAAAAGTTATTAGAAGATAATGGCTATAATTCCTTGTGCTGTTAATATTTCCTTGTTGTTTATCTCTTTTATACATAGTAGTTTGTATCTCTTAATCCCATATGCCTAATTTGCCCATCCCCTCTTCCTTCTCCACTTTGGTAACCACTAGTTTATTTTCTATATCTGTGAGTCTGTTTCCATTTTGCATATACATTCATTTGCATTTTTTAATTTTTTAGATTCCACATATAAGTGATATCATATGGTATTTGTCTCCCTCTGTCTGTCTGACTTATTTCATTAAGCATTAATATTCTCTAGGTCCATCCATGTTGCTGAAAATGGCAGAATTTCATTCTTTTTTATGGATGAGTTTTATATATCTAGATAGATAGAAGATATATCACATCTTCTTTATACATTCAACTGTTTATGGGCACTTGGGTTGCTTCCATTTCTTGGCTATTGTAAACAGTGCTGCTATAAACATAGGAATGCATGTATTTTTTCAAATTAGTGTTTTCATTTTTTCTTCATTTTACTTTACTGGCTATATACCCAGGAGTGGAATTGCTGGATCATATGGTAGTTCTATTTTTAGTTTTTTGAGGAACATCCACATGTTTTCCATAGTGGATGCACCAATTTACATTCCCACCAACACTGTGCAAAGGTTTCCTTTTCTCCATACTCTCGCCAACATTTGTTATTTGTAGACATTTTCATGATAGCCATTCTGACAGGTGTGAGGTGATATCTTATTGTTTTTTTGACTTGTATTTCTCTAATAATTAGTGATGCTGAGAATCTTTTCATGTGCAACAGTGTAATCTTAAAAGGAGCTGGGGCTGGGAGGGGGGAACATTTCATTCAGAGTAAAGGTAAGGTAAGGATTATAGCAAATTTCTCATGAGACAATGCAAGCTATAGGCAATGAAGCAACCTCATAATGTACTGAAAGAAAAAGCTGTCAATCTAGAATTCTTTAACCAGCAGAAGTGGTACTCTTTCAAAAGCAAAAGTGAAATAAAGACTTTTTAGATATACAAGAGCTGGTAGAATTTATCACTAGCATATCTGCAGTATGAAAAATATTTTATGAAATTATTCAAGAAAAAAATGATGTCAGATGATAATCTAGGTCTACATAAAGGAATAAGGAGCATTGGATTGCAACTATGAAGGAAAATATTAAAATTTTCTTCCCTACTTTTTAAATCTCTTTAAATGAGAATCAACTATTTAAAGCAAACAAACAAACAAAAACAATGTAAGAGCTAAATATGTGACAACAATATCACAGAGTCTTGAAAGAGCATGAAATATGAGGTTCTTATCCATAAATTCATAAAATATCACTTCAAAGTAAACTGTGATAAGTTAGATGTATAATATAAATCCTAAAGGAACTACTTAGCTAATATAACGAAGAGTTTTATATAATAAGCCAAAATGGAGATAAAATAGAATCATAAAAAATACTTAATAAAAAAAAGACAAAAAAAGAAGAAAAATATAAAGAAAAACAGATGGAAAGCAAAAAGTAAAATGAAGACTTAAATCCACTCATAATATATATAAATGCTCTAAATATCTCCAATGAAAAGGCAGAGATTATCACACTGGATAAAGAGCAAGACTCAACTATATACTGCCTATGAGAAATCTACCTTAAATGTAAAGACACAAATAGAATACAAGTTAAAAGTTGGAAAATGATATAACATGCTAACACTAGTCAAAAGAAAGCTGAAATGACTATATCAATATAAAAAAAATACACACATTTCAGAGCAAAGAATGTTTCCAGGGAAAAAGAGGGTCATTTCATAATGCTAAAGGGGTCAATTAATTAAGAAGACATAATCCAAAACATTTATGTACTTGAAAACAAAACATATTAAAATAATCAAAATACATTAAACAAAAGCTGATAGGACTACTATGAGAAATAGATCTACAATTACAATCAGAGAATTCAATACCACTTTTTCAATAAACTATTACACAAAAAATCAATAAGGATACAGACCTGAACCAGCTAGATCTAACTGACATTTATAGAACACTCTACCAAAAATGGAAAAATAAACATTCTGTTCAAGAAAAAAACAGAAAATTTACCAAAATAAACCATATTATAGACCATAAGACAAGCTTCAAGAAATCAACAGGTAGTTAAGTCATACAAAATATGACGAAAACAGAGTTAAATTAGAAATCAAAAACAGAATTAACACCATACAGAAAAATAAACTCAAAACAGATTAAAGACCTAAATGTAAGACCAGATACTATAAAGCTCTTAGAGGAAAACATAGGCAGAATACCCTTTGACATAAATCGCAGCAATATCTTTTATAATCTGTCTCCTATAGTAATAGATATAAAAACAAAAATAAACAAATGGGACCTAATTAAACTTAAAATCTTTTGTACAGCAAAGGAAACCATAAACAAAACAAAAAGACAACTCACAGAATGGAAGAAAATATTTGCAAACAATGCGAATGACAAGGGATTAATCTCAAAATTTATAAACAGCTCATGCAGCTCAATATCAAAGAAAACAAACGACCCAATCAAAAAATAGGCAAAAGACAATACAGATGGCCAACAGGCATATGAAAAGATGCTCAACATCACTAATTATTAGAGAAATGGAAATCAAAACTACAATGAGATATCACCTCACACCACTCAGAATGGCCATCATCAAAAAATCTACAAATAATAAATGCTGGAGAGAGTGTGAAGAATAGGGAACCCTCCTACACTGTTGCTGGGAATGTAGATCGGTACAGCCACTGTGGAGAACAATATGGAGGTTCCTTAAAAAACTAAAAATAGAGCTACCATATGATCCAGCAATCCCACTCCTGGGCACGTATCTGGAGAAAACCATGATTTGAAAGGATACATGCATCCCAATGTTCATTTCAGTGCTGTTTATAATAGTCAAGACATGGAAGCAACCTAAATGTCCATCAACAGATGAATGGATAAAGAAGATGTGGTACATATATACAATGGAATATCGTCCATTAAAAAGAATGAAATAATGCCATTTGCAGCAACATGGATGGACATAGAGATTGTCATACTAAGTGAAGTAAGACAGAGAAAGACAAATATCATATGATATCACTTGTATGCAGAATCTAAGAAAAAAATGATACACAAATGAACTTATTTACAAAACAGAAACAGATTCACAGACTTAGAGAATGAACTTATGGTTACCAGTGGGGAAGGGTGGGGAGGAAGGATAGATTGGGAGTTTGGGATTGACATATACACATTGCTATATTTAAAATAGTCAACAAGGACCTACTGCATAGCACAGGGAGCTCTGTTCAATATTCTGTAATAAACTAAATGGGAAAAGAACTTGAAAAAGAATAGATACTTGTATATGTATAATTGAATCACTTTCCTGTACACCTGAAACTAACAAAAGATCGTAAATCAACTATACGCCAATGTAAAATAAAATTTTTTTAGATTTTAAACAAGTTAAAAATAAATAGAAGTGGGGAAAGGATTTATTCAAGTTAAACTTTTATCAACTTTTTAATAAATGGAAACTCTGGAGATAAATTTTTAAATTTTAAAAGAAAAAAGATATCTGAAAGTTCAAAATATCTGGAAGCTAGATAACCTGTTTCTAAATAACAAATGTGTCAAAAAAAGAAATAAGGGATATTTAAAGCATTTTGAACTACATGAAAATGGAAATATAAAATTTCAAAATTTATGGAATACAGCTAAACAAGATTCCAGAGGGGAAATTCTTAGCACCATATGCCTACATTAGAATAGAGAAAAGTTCTTAAATCAATGACCTTAGCTTCTGCCTTAAGAAAGTAGAGAAAGAAAAGCAAATAAAACCAGAAGTAAGAAGATGAGAGGAAATAATAAAGACCAGAACAAAAACCAATAAAACTAGAAAGCGGAAAAACCTTAAGGGAAAGCAATGAAGCCAAAAGCAAATTCTCTGAGAAGATCAGGGGAGAAATAAGAGAAAAGACACAAATTACCAATATAAGGAATGAGAGAAATAATATCACTAAAGATTCTATGGGTATTAACAGAATAAAAAGTGACATTATGAACAACTTTAGGCCAATAAATTTGACAAGTTAAGCAGACAAATTTATTGAAAGACACAAATTACCAAAGCTCACTCAAAAAGAAATAATCTGAATATTCTGTATCTAGCAAAGAAGTTGAGTTTGTAGTTTAAATCTTCTGCAAAGAAAAGTCCAGATCCACAGAGAAAACTCCAGACTGAAATGACCTATCAAACATTTATGAAAGAAATTATACTAATTCTATACAAATTCTTCCAGAAATGTGAGGATGAGGGAATACTTGCCAACTCATTCTATGAGGCTGGCATTATTCCAAAACCAAAATCACACAAAGACATTACAAGAAAAATAAAAACAAAAAACTACAGACCAATGTCCCTCAAGAACACTGATGAAAAAATTTAATCAAGCTCAGCAAATCAAACAGTACACTAAATAAAAAGAATAATATACCATGGCTATGTGGAATTTATCCAGAAGTGCAATGTCAATTTAACCTTTTGAAAATCAACCAATGTAACATACCACATCAACAGATGAAAAAAATAACCATATGATTATTTCAGTAGATACAGAAAAAGTACTTGACAAAATTCAACATCCATTCCTAATAAAAACTCTCAGAAAATTAGGAATAGAAAGGAAACTTCTTCTATCTGCTAAAATACATCTATGAAAAATCTACACCTAACATCATACTTAATGGTGGAATACTGAATGATTTCCCCAAAAGACCTGGAAAAAGACAAGGATGTGCACTCTCATTAGTTCTGTTCAACAATGCTTTGGATAGAATAGAATAAAGAGTCCAGAAATAGATCCACACACGTATGGTCAACTGATTTTCGACAAAGGTTCAAAGGCAATTCAGTGGAGAAGGGATAAACTTCAATAAACATTGTTGGAAAAATTGGTGATTTGTATGCAAAAAAAGAACTTTGATATATATCTCATAAATGCATAAAAGCTAATTCAAAATGGATCATAGGACTACACGTAAAACCTAAAACTATGAAACTAGAAAAAATCTTTGTACCTTGGATTAGGCAAAGATTTCTTAAATATAACACGAAAAGCATGACCCATAAATGAAAAAAAAATGATAAATTAAGTACCTCTGCTCTTTGAAAGACACTTAAGAGATAAGCCACAGACAGTGAGAAAATATTTGCAAATTACATATCTGATAGAAGAATTGCATTCATTATTTTAAAGGAACACTCAAAACTCAGTAAAAAAAAAAAGCAAGCAACCAAATTAAAATAATAATAGTAGATTTGAGTAGTCATTTCACTAAAGCAGCACAGATGGCAAGGATGCACATCAAAGGATGATCAATATACAGTCATAAAAGAAAGGTAAATTAAAACTGCAATGAGACACCACTGTACTCCAGTTAAAATGTCTAAAATTGAAAAGACTGACCATACAATGCGTTATTAAAGGTGTGAAGCAACTGGAACTTTCATACATTGCTAGAGGGAATGTGAAGTGATACAACAGCTTTGGAAAATAATTTGGCAGTATCCTAAAAAGTCAAACACACATCTACCATATGATCCAGTCATTCCACAGCTTAGTGTTTACCTAAGAGAAATGAAAGCAAATATCCATTCAAAGACTTGTACATGAATGTTGATAGCACCTTTATTTGTAATAGCCCAAAACTGGAAACAACCCAAATGTCTACCAAAAGGTGAATGAATAAGCAGATGATGGTGTATATGTACAGTGGAATAGTATCCATCACTACGACTACTGATACAAGAAAAAACATGGATGGATTGCAAATAATTTTGCTAAATGAAAGATTCCAAACAACAAAAGAGTATATACTAAATGGTTCCACTTATATAAAACTGGAAAATACAAACTTGACAGAATGTAGATCAGTGCCTGCCTTTGAATCGGGGAGTGGGATCTGGGAGCAGGTTTGATCAATTACAAAAGGACATGAGGAAACTTTTGGAGGGAATAAATCTTTTTTTATTGCAGTGATGTTTATGGGCACATACATATATATTAACTTACCAAATTAGACACTTTAACTATGTTGCATATTGGTTATATCTCTATAAAGCTGTTAGCAAACAAGCAAAGTCATTTAAAACCTACCTTCTCTAGAACAAAAGACATCTGCACCTGAAGCTTATGTTGAGGGCTTTTCTCTTTCTTGCTGTATCACTCCCCTAGCTCTTTGCAAAATGCCTCCAAGTCTGCTCTTTTACCAATAGACACCCCAACTTAGCAGTAGCTCTTCCATTGCACTGAACAATGCATTTGATGGCCTAAATGTACTTGATATTTGGTCAACTTATTAAAATTATCTATGTCCTTTATTCATATTTCAAAGAGGCCTCTCTTAAACACTTTTTTTTTTTTTTTTTTTTATCTTAAACACTTTTTAAACTCTGGGTCAATGTAGTCATAGTATTTTATGTGACTAAACTGTTAGCAGAGAGTTAAACATTCAGAAACTTTAGACTTCCAGAATTGGGCAGGAAGAGGAAATTGGAAATAGCAATGTTATAGAGGAACCAGTGATCAAATAAAAACCTTAAACTCTTTTCCTTAATACAGCGGATATTGCAAAAAATAAAAGTACAAAGTATGATAAGCCTGGAAGTCATTGCTTCCTGCCTTCTCCCTCTGATATAGAATTTCTACCCAAGATCTTGCAAAGAGACAAAAGTAAAATTGCTCAGGTAACTTAGCCCCCACTTTATCCTATGGCTTTTGTTTCATGTGTATTATTACTTTTAGTGGTAACTTATTTCAACAAAATTTATATTTTTAATAGATTTTTTCTGTTTTATTTAAATTCAGTAAAGCAAAGAGTAAATGATAGAGTATTTGGCTTCCTGATTTTCATCTCTATTAATGAGAATTATGCCTATTATTCCAGAATATAACAATTTATATTATTTTACCTAATCCTTACAGAATGCAAATGAGATAGGTGTTTCCTAGTTGTTATGCTTCTTATTGTTTGGCTAATAAGTTATTAAAGATGGGAAACTTCTGATTTTCTAGCAAAATTAATGAAGTCAACAATTAACAGCCTTTTCAATGTTATTATAATTTATTCAGCAAACATCAAAATAATGCGATTTACATTTTAAAAACCTCTTAAATTTAAATTTTTTTAAAAGTTCAAGTGATAAACCTCAGGACCAAGTAAATAATTTTTACACTGACCCAACCTTTGGGGAAAATCATGAGGCTCTATAACTGTATACATTCCCTCACCTTCTTCAAAGTATATGGGCTTATTCATATGCTTGAGAGGTCACTGGCGCCTAAGTTGTGCTGTCCAACAGATGGCTGTCTAGGTACACACATTGAGTCAACAGTTCAGCAAAGCCTGCTGGGGAGGCTCTTCAGGCTAGCTCATCTCTTGAGTTGGGAGGGTCTTATGGCTCCTCCTAAAGGTACATGCATAAAGCAGTGCCTTGCCCTCCCATGGCTGAGGTAGATAGAACTGTGGGAGGCTGAGGAGATATGAAAACAATATACCTCAAATAATACAATCAAAAATACCACATAGATATCCTATATATGCATCTTCATGATGATGCATCTTTCCAAAATCAAGCATTATTCATAATCCACCTCCCCTCAAAAGTCACAAACCTGGCTGACTACAAAGTTGTCTATTTAAGTGAAGAAACCAGGCATCTGTAGAGGTTTACTAGAAAATCCTTTCACATCCTTCCATGCTTCACTCCAGAGCCCTGGAACTGAACTCCTGAGCCCCACAACTAGGCTAGTTAGCCTAAGACTGGCAGCTTCCTCAGGGTCTCTTCCAAGTGATTCATGGGTCTTACTATCTCCACTTCCAGTTTAGCATCCTCTCTTTTCTGAGTTTAATGTCCATCAGATTTATAAATCCTTGGATTTGGGGGAGAGTGTCCTGGGTCCTATGTTCATGACCTCTGATTCAGTTCTCAATTGTGAGATCAAAGCAGGCCTAGTACTAGCACTGTGTGCAAGAGTGGTAGCTGGAAAATCCTGAGGTAGGTACTTTCAGAGGTAGATTGGGACAAATGGGTGAGAGAATCTAAGGTTGTAGTAAGGAAACCAAGAGGACCATATCCAAAGACAAAGTCCTAAGGATGCAAATAGGAGGAAAAGCATCAAGGTTTTTAGCCAAGAGAGCTAGATCACATTTTATAAAGGGAGCCCTATCATTTGATACTCTACTGTCATATCTATACCTTTGTTACTGAGTCCAAACTCATACTGTTCGCTGCACAATAGACCAATAAATCAAAAGACAAGGTGTTAGGGCAAGAAATAGTGACTTTATTTGAAAAGCCAGCAGACCAAGAAGATGGTGGACTAGTGTCCCAAAGAACCATCTTACCCGAGTTAGAATTCAGGCTTCTTTTACATTAAAAGGGGAGGGGAGGTGTGACTGGTTGCTACAAACTAACTGGTGCTGAAATCCTTTGTTCTTGCAGCTGTCCAGATAGGTCTGGTAACAATGTTCCCGTAAACCTCCAACAAGACAACTATAATTTTCTATTCTGCACTTTTTATCTCTATATGAATGGAAACGTGTTATACATTTAAAGGTCAAGCCTGGGAGGCAGAATATTGAGAAAGGGTTAGTATGTATATTCCAGGCTATAGGCCACATTCTCTTACTGTTTGAGACAAAGGTGCAAAGCTAGCATGACTAAGCACAGGCAATGGAGCACAAAGGCTAGAGCTGAAGGAATAGATCCAATATGGAGTCAGGTTTGTTCTTCTTTGTTCAACCTTGACATACCAGAAACCTCTAACACTATCTCTACGTTTCACTAGGAATTGCTCCTTCTACAACATTTTAATAGACACCAAACTAAAATATTTTGTTGAATAAAAAAATATGCAAAAGAGAATATTCCCTCTTCCAATGATTTTTTAAAATTCAACATCTTATATAATTAAATCTGGCTTTCTCAAAGTAGAGCAAACTATTTATAATATTCAGTTCACCTCACCAAGCCTTAGTGACCCTCCTTTATCCATCTTTCATAGCTTTCCAAAAATACTATCCCTCACCCCTCTGTCCAGTAGGAGGGAGCCTGGTGGTCATCAATTTTCACTCAGACCTCAGTCCTTCCCTATTGACCAGAAAGAGCTATGCTCAATTCCTTTAATCGGGATGGAGAAAAGCTTTTATTAGCAATATTGAGTACTTTCTGTATTTTAGAGAATGGCACACACACACACACACACACACACACACACACACACACATAAAGGAAAATTTTGAATATATATTTTTTGAATATATATATATATATATACACACACACACATATACAAAAGGAGGAAATGTGGTTCATTCATCTTTCTTAATTGAGAGATCCATAATATTGTGATTTTTTTCACATTTTATGGCCCATGGATATTCCTCTAACTTCAAAAAGAGATTGTTTGAATTGTAGTTGTTCTACCTCAATCGTGGACATATGGGCCTTTTTTTCTCTTCCCACTTCTTGATACTTCTCTGAGAAAAAGTCCACACCTCTGAATGACCCTGCCTTTCTTACCCCATCCTTTCCTTCATCTTCTACAAATCATGCTTGTTTCTGATCTGAGCAAATTCATTTCCAAAGCTGAAGTTCACAATAATTTCTAGTATTTGAATAGCTGAAATGGGATAAAATCAATATTTTATGGTTCTTCTGAATTGCAATGCCATGATTTTCCACTTCTCCCTGGCTTGCCCCCAGAGCTGACTTATTCAGATAAAAATGTTTTAATTGCTTTAAAAATCAGATGAAAAAATATATATAATTCAACTTGAATTACAGTCATCTTAATAGCAACACAATTGTAAAATATAACTTTTAATATTTTTTAATGGAGGAAAAGGCCCACAGCAGCAAAGGTGCCTAGGGCCCACAAAAATCATATGGCCCTGCCTGGCCCTGAAGCTTCCCTCAGGATGTCTGGGTTCAGCTGTCTTGCTTCTCTTGATGTAAGTAAGGCCTGAGATCATGACTCTCCTTTTTGGTTTCAGAGTGTAGGACAAACCTTATTGCCACGCTTGCTAACTGACTTTGTGTGGAGTCTCCTGATGAAACTCTCTGCACCTGATCAAACAACTGCATCCGAGGCAGCAACCATACTGAAACTGACTCTGGAATATTATGCCCATAAGGTCACCATGGTAAGATACTTGACAATGAGCAGGGGAGTGCAGAATGTATTCTCTAATGGGCTCTTACTGTCTTTGTTATATGCCTACTTCTTTTCATATATATTTCTTGCCATTGTTCATTATGTCACTTCAATAAAATGAGGCTTTTGTGTGAAATATTTCAAGCATACAGAAAAGTTTCAAAATAATGTAATGAACATTCACTCACCAATCACACCAAATTGTACACTTTGCTATACTTGCTTCAAATTTTAAAGAAATGCTTTAACAACAATAAAATAGTACAACTGTAATTGAAATCCCCTGTGTAACCATTAAGGAAAGTTTTAAGAACCCTCAGCTAGCTGTAGGGCTGGCCACATAATTTGTGGGGCCCAGTGCAAACTGAAATGTGGGGCTTCTTATTCAAAACATAGAAAAAAACTACTATTAGATGTAGAAAAATATTAGATGTAGAAACATATCTCTCTCTCTCTCAACTTGTCATGGTGTTGTTATTTTCTAAGTTAAAAAAAAACTAAAATTTTATAATATTAGCATGCATTTTGCCATCCATCTTTCTATTGTGCAATGCCAATCATAGCTGCAAATATAAGAGCACACAACTTAACAAAATACTACAATTCATATTTCATGCATGCATATGTATTTTACTATTACCAGAAGAGTGGTAAACACTACACAAAACTACCTTAATTGTCTTTATTTCACTCCTTGTCATTCACACATTCTATTAACACTATCTTCATTTTGTTCGTGAGTAAGGAAAGATTGAAAGGAAAAGAATTTATGGATTGCCACATCTTTCTCTTTCCTTCTATGTCATCATTTTCAGCCTAAGTGGTTGAGGCATCAATAGATGTTTATCTTATACCTGCTTTGATTTCCCACTTAACCCCTGCACATCATGGGTCTACTGGAATTCTGTGTTCTTAGGGAATTGTGAATGCTGCCTCTGAATGAGGCTGCAGGAACCGTAGCTGACTCTCATACACACAGGCTGCCACACACACACACAGGCTCCATTGTCCCATGGGACTTCACTTACAAAGCACAAACTCAAGGAAAAACTTATTAAAAATTTCAATATGACGACAGCAGAGGTTTAAACAAAGTGAAGGACCTTCTGAATGTGGGACCTTGTGCAAAAGCATAGGTCACATGCCCATGAAACCAGCCCTGATGGAGACATAAGCGCTGAACTCCCAGTTCCCTCTCCTGACATAGCAGTGTTATGTGATTGTAGATAAACTGAGTGCTTGCACTCAAACTCAGAGAGCAGGAAAGGGGAAATAATGCTTCTTACAAACTCTCATGCTTCTACAGACAAGAGCATTCCAAAAGGCATGCAGACCAAGGGGAAAGCTGGAGGGCAGCAGTTATTTCTTTAACAAAATAAAAGTTCTCCTCTCATGCAGTGAGAAAAGGAGGCTAGGTAAAACCATATCAGGTCCTAGAGAAGACAAGAAGCCAATTGGAAAACTAGATGTGTAAACCTAGCCTGTGCTACAATGAAATCATTAAACATGGAGAAATAAACTGAACAAAAATGGGGTTCAGCAACTTATTTCCCCACCCCAGCTCCCACAAACAATTGAACTACTGAATACACTGGATTCTTGGCTTAAACAGGGTTGGATTCTAAAGTCAGTTATAATGAAAAATTGCATTAAAATTATCCTGAAAATCTCCTAAATTGCAAGTATAGTTTGTGGGCTTACTATTTCTAAATAAATCTAACACAGCACATCTTTCCTTGAGGACTGAAGGAAATCATCATTTCTACAATTGAGCATACAGTAACATAGCTGGCTTGTTTTAGGGGCATGCTGCATTTAAAGTAGGAGGAAGAGGATGAGAAGAAAAAGCTCTAAACCCAATAGTTAAGAGAACTCTGAAGAAGATCACTGGTTTATGTCTCCCATTTCATGTTTACCTTGGAGCATATGTGGTGGGATGAATGTTTTACAATAAACACTTCATTTTGTTTGTTTAGAGTAGAGGGTTGGACACAGATAATTCAATTGTATACGAGGCAATTGCAATGGAATGTAAATTTACATCAAACAACTTTTCAGCTTATGGTCTCTGAGAAGTACTTTCAAAATAAGAAGTGAGGTGATCTGGGTAGATTAAATTTGATGTTGAATATACAACCATTGGTTTGAGAAAAATTCCAGGTCTAGCTAAAACTCTTCTTATTCAAACATGAAGAGGGATAGAAGACAAGATGGTGGAGTAGAAAGACCCGAGTTCACCTCCTCTCACAAGTACACCAAAATCACAACTGCTGAACAACAACTGACAAAAAAGACGGGAGCCTACCAAAAAAGATATTGCAAGGCAGGAATAAAGAGGTAGACATAGAAAATGGACTTGAGGACATGGGGTGGGAGGGCGAAGCTGGGGCAAAGTGAGAGTAGCATCGACATATATACACTACCGAACGTAAAACAGTTGGCTGGTGGGAAGCAGCCACATAGCACAGGGAAATCGGCTCAGTGCTTTGTGATGACCTAGAGGGATGGGATAGGGAGGGTGGGAGGGAGGCTCAAGAGGGAGGGGATATGGGGACATGTGTATGCATATGGCTGATTCGCTTTGTTGTGCAACAGAAACTAACACAGTATTGTGAAGCGATTATACTCCAATAAAGATCTATTTTAAAAAAGATATTCTACATCCAAAGACACAAAGAAGAAACCACAATGAGATGGTACAAGGGGCACACTAGTGATATAACCAAATCCCATACCATCCAGGTGGGCGACCCACAAACTGGAGAATAATCATATCACATAAGTTCTCCCACAGGAGTGAGAGCTCTGAGCTCCATGGCAGTCTCCTCAGAATCAGGAGGTGGAGCTCCCTGAGTATTTGGCTTTGAAGGCCAATGGAGCTTGACTGCAGGAGCTCCATAGGACTGGGGGAAACAGAGACTCCAGTCTTGGCACACACAAGTTCTTGTGCATACTGGGACCCAGGGCAAAACAGTGATTTCATAGAAGCCTGGGCCACACTTACCTGCTGGTCTTGGAGGGTCTCCTGGGAAGGCAGGGAGCAGCTGTGGCTCTCTCTGGGGTCATAAAAGCTGGTGGTGGACATATCAGGGAGTGTTCATCTATGTGAACTCTGGCTGGAGGAAGATATCTTGCTTGGCACTGAGATCTGGCCTCACCCAACAGCCTGTGGGCTCCAGTGTTGGGATTCCTCAGGCCAAACAACCAACAAGGTGGGAACACAGCCACACCCATCAGCAAACATGCTGTCTAAAGACTTCCTGAGCCCATAGCCACGAACAGACACACCCCTTGACATGGCCCTGCCCACAAGAGGACCAAGACCCAGGTCCACCAACCAGAAGGCAGGCACTGGATCCTCTCACCAGGAAGCCTGCACAAGCCTCTAAACCAGCCTCACCCACCAAGGGGCAGGCACCAGAAGCAAGAAAATTATGATCCCACAGGCTGCAGAACTGAGTGTGCAAACACAGGTCAGAACCTACCCTGGGACCCGCTAGTCCCTGGCCGTCTGGTGGTAAGAGGAAAGTGTATTGCTGTGACACAAAGGACATCCCCTACTGAGGGCCACTTCTTCAAGGTTGAGAAACATAACTAAGCTACTACAGAAATTAAATACAAATAGAAATTTAAAAAAAAGAGATGGCAAAGGAATATATTCCAGACAAAATGAACAAGATAAAACCCCAGAAGAACAACTAAGTGAAGTGGAGATAGGCAATCTACCCAAGAAAGAGTTCAGAGTAATGAACTTAAAGATGATCCAAGAACTCGGGAAAAGAATGGATGCACAGAGCAAGAAATTACAAGAACTTTTCATCAGAGAGTTAGAAAATAAGAATACAATAACTGAAATGAAAAATACACTAGAAGGAATTAATAGCAGAATAAATGAGGCAGAAGAATGAATCAGTGAGCTGGAAGACAGAGTGGTGGAAATCACCGCTTCAGAGCAGAATAAAGAAAATAGAATGAAAGTAAATGGAGACAGTTTAAGAGACCTCTGGGACAAGGTCATAGGCACCAACATTCACATTATAGAGGTCCCAGAAATAGAAGAGGGAGAGAAATGGCCTGAGAAAATATTTGAAGAGATAATAGCTGAAAACTTCCCTTACATGGGAAAGGAAACAATCACCCAAGTTCAGGAAGCACAGAGAATCCCATAAAGGATTAACTCAAGGAAGAACACACCTAAACACATAGTAATCAAATGGACAAAAATTAAAGACAGAGAAAACATTAAAAGCAACAAGGGAAAAGCAAAAAAATAACATACAAGGGAATCAGCTGATTTGTCAGCAGAAACTCTGCAGGCCAGAAGTGGGTGGCATGATATATTTAAAGTGATGAAAGGGAAAAACCTACAACCAAGAATACCCTACCCAGCAAGGCTCTCGTTCAGATTCAATAGAGAAATCAAAAGCTTTACAGACAAGCAAAAGCTAAAAGAACTCAGCACCACCAAACGAGCTTTACAATAAATGCTAAAGGAACTGCTCTAAGTGGAAAAGAAAAGGTCACAACTAGAAACAAGAAAATTATGAGAGTGGTAGCTCACCTGTAAAGGCAAACTTACAGTAAATGTAGGAAATTATCCACACACAAATATGATCTCAAAATCAGTAATCATGAGAGGAGGAGAGTACAAATGCAAGATATTTTAAATGCATTTGAAATTAAGATATCAGCAACGTAAAACAATCATGTGTGTGTATATATATATAGAGAGAGACTACTATACCAAAACCTCATGGTAACTGCAAAACAAAAATCTATAATGGATATAAACACAAAAAAGAAAAAGGAATCCAAACACAACACTAAGGATAGTCATCAAATCACAAGAGAAGAGAACAAAAGAGGAAAGGGAAAGAAAATAGACTTACAGAAAACAAACTCAAAACAATTAACAAAATGGCAATAAGAACATCCATATCAATAATTACCTTAAATGTAGATGGGTTAAATGCTCCAACCAAATGACGCAGATTGGCTGAATGGATACAAAAATAAGACTCATATATACGTTGCCTACAAGATACCCACTTCAGATCTAGGGACACATAAAGACTGAAAATGAGGGGATGGAAAAAGATATTCCATGCAAATGGAAATCAAAAGAGAGTGGGAGTAGCAATACTCATATCAGACAAAATAGACTTTAATATAAAGACTGTTACCAGAGACAAGGAAGGACACTACATAATGATCAAGGGATCAACCCAAGAAGAAGAAACAACAATTGTAAATTTTTATGCCCCCAACATAGGAGCACCTCAATGTACAAGGCAAACATTATCAGACAAAAAAGGAGAAATTAACAGTAACACAATAATAGTGTTAAATGACTCATTAGACCAGATGGACTTAATTGACATTTAAAGAGCATTCCATCTGAAAGAAGTAGAATACACATTCTTTTCAAGTTTACATGGAATATTCTCCAGGATAGATCACATGCTAGCCACAAAGCAAGCCTGAGTAAATTTAAGAAAACTGAAATCATATCAAGCATTTATTCCACCCACAATTCTATGAGATTAGAAATTAACTATAAGAAAACACTGTAAAAAGCACAAACACATGGATGCTAAACAATATGCTACTAAACAACAAATAGATCACTGAAGAAATCAAAGAGGAAATCAAAAAATACCTAGAGACAGATAAAAATGAAAACAACGATCCAAAATCTATGGGATGCAGCAAAAGGAGTTCTAACAGGGAAGTCTGTAGCGATACAAGCTTACTTCAGAAAACAAGAAAAATCTCAAATGAACAACCTAACCTTACACCTAAAGCAACTAGAGAAAGAAAAACAAACCAAACCCAAAGTTAGTAGGTGGAAAGAAATCATAAAGTTCAGAGCAGAAATAAATGAAATAGAGACCAAGGAAGCAGTAGAAAAGATTAATGAAAATAAAAGTTCATTATCTGAAAACACTTTTAAAAGTGATAAACCTTTAGCCGCCTCACCAAGAAGAAAAACTAGAGGGTCCAAATCAATAAAATTAGAAATGAAAAAGGAGAAGGTATGACAGACACCACAGAAATACAAAGGACCATAAGACATTACTACAAGCAACTGTATGCCAATAAAATGGACAACCTAGAAGAAAGGGACAAACTCTTAGAAAGGTACAACCTGCAAAGACTGAACCAGTAAGAAATAGAAAATATGAACAGACAAATCACAAGTCATGAAATTGAAACCGTGAATAAAAATCTTCCAACAAACGAAAGTCCAGGACCAGATGGCTTCACAGGTGAATTCTATCATACATTTAGAGAAGAGTTAGCACCCATCCTTCTCAAACTCTTCCAAAAAACTGCAAAGGAAGGAACACTCCCAAACTCATTCTATTAGGCCACCATCACCCTGATACCAAAACCAGACAAAGATACTACATAAAAAGAAAATTACAGACCAATATCACTGATGAATATAGATGCAAAAATCCTCAACAAAATACTAGCAAACAGAATACAACAACACATTAAACGGGTCATACACCATGATCAAGTGGGATTTATCCCAGGGATGCAAGGATTCCTCGATATATGCAAATCAATCAATGTGATACATCATATTAACAAACTGAAGAATAAAAACCATATGATCATCTCAATAGATGCAGAAAAAGCTTCCGACAAACTTCAATACTCATTTATGATAAAAACTCTCCAGAAAGTGGGCATAGAGGGAAACTACCTCAACATAATAAAGGCCATATATGGCAAACCCACAGCAATCATCATTCTCAATGGTGAAAAACTGAAAGCATTTCCTCTAAGATCAGGAACAAGACAAGGATGTCCACTCTCACCACTATTATTCAAGATAGTTTTGGAAGTCCTAGCCACGGCAGTCAGAGAAGAAAAAGAAATAAAAGGAATACAAATTGGAAAAGAAGAAGTAAAACTGTCACTGTTTGCAGATGACATGATACTATATATAGAAGTAAAACTGTCACTGTTTGCAGATGTCATGATACTATACACAGAGAATCCTAAAGATGCCACCAGAAAACTACTAGAGCTAATCAATGAATTTGGTAAAGTTGCAGGATACAAAATTAATGCACAGAAATCTCTTGCATTCCTATACACTAATGATGAAAAATCTGAAAGAGAAATTAAGGAAACACTCCCATTTACCACTGCAACAAAAAGAATAAAATACCTAGGAATAAACCTACCTAGGGAGAAAAAAGAACTTTATGTAGAAAACTATAAGACACTGATGAAAGAAATTAAAGATGATACCAACAGATGGAGAGATATACCATGTCCTTGGATTGGAAGAATCAATATTTTGAAAATGACTATACTACCCCAAGCAATCTACACATTCAATGCAATCCCTATCATATTACCAATGTCATTTTTTTACAGAACCAGAACAAAAAATCTTAAAATTTGTATGGAGACACAAAAGACCTCGAATAGCCAGGCCACCTTGAAGGAAAAAAACGGAGATGGAGGAATCAGACTCCCTGACTTCAGACTATACTACAAAGCTACAGTAATCAAGACAATATGGTACTGGCACAAAAGCAGAAAGACAGATCAATGGAACAAGACAGAAAGCCCAAAGGTAAACCCACGCACCTATGGTCAACTAATCTGTGACAAAATAGGGAAGGATATACAATGGAGAAAAGACAGTCTCTTCAATAAGTGGTGCTGGGAAAACTGGACAGCTATATGGAAAAGAATGAAATTAGAACACTCCCTAACACCATACACAAAAACAAACTCAAAATGGATTTGAGACCTAAATGTAAGACTGGACACTATAAAACTCTTAGAGGAAAACATAGGAAGAACACTCTGTGACATAAATCACAGCAAGATCCTTTTTGACCCACCTCCTAGAGAAATGGAAATAAAAACAAAAATAAACAAATGGGACCTAATGAAACTTCAAAGCTTTTGCACAGCAAAGGAAACCATAAACAAGACCAAAAGACAACCCTCAGAATGGGAGAAAATATTTGCAAATGAAGCAACTGACAAAGGATTAATCTCCAAAGTTTACAAGTAGCTCATGCAGCTCAATATCAAAAAAACAAGCAACCCAATCCAAAGATGGGCGGAAGACCTATATAGACATTTCTCCAAAGAAGATATACAGATTGCCAACAAACACATGAAAGAATGCTCAACATCATTAATCATTAGAGAAATGCAAATCAAAACTACAATGAGATGTCATCTCACACCAGTTAGAATGCCCATCATCAAAAAATCTAGAAACAATAAATGCTGGAGAGGGTGTGGAGAAAAGGGAACACTCTTGCACTGTTGGTGGGAATGTAAATTGATACAGCCACTATGGAGAACAGTATGGGGGTTCCTTAAAAAACTAAAAATAGAATTACCATATGATCCTGCAATCCCACTACTGGGCTTATACCCAGAGAAAACCATAATTCAAAAAGACACATGTACCCCAATGTTCATTGCAGCACTATTTACAATAGCCAGGTCATGGAAGCAACCTAAATTCCCATCGACAGACAAATGGATAAAGAAGATGTGTTACATATATACAATGGAATATTACTCAGCCATAAAAAGGAACGAATTGGGTCATTTGTTGAGACATGGATGGATCTAGATACTGTCATAGAGAGTGAAGTAAGTCAGAAAGAGAAAAACAAATATAGTATATTAACACATATATGTGGAACCTAGAAAAATGGTACAGATGAACCGGTTTGCAGGACAGAAATTGAGACACAGATGTAGAGAACAAACTTATGGACACCAAGGGGGGAAAGCGGCGGGGGTCAGGGTGGTGGTGTGATGAATTGGGCGATTGGGATTGACATGTATACACTGATGTGTATAAAACTGATGACTAATAAGAACCTGCTGTATAAATAAATTAATTAATTAAAATTCAAAAATTAAAACAGAACAACTCCCAACAAACAAAAGTCCCAGACCAGATGGCTTCACAGGCAAATTATACCAAACATATAGAGAAAACATCTATACTGCTGATACTGTTCCAAAAAAACTGCAGAGTAAGGAACACTTCAGAACTCATTCTATACTACAAAGCTACAGTAGTCAAAACAGTATGGTCCTGGCGCAAAAACAGACATATAGATCAATGTAACAGGATAAAAAGCCCAGAAATAAACCCACCTATGGTCAATTAATCTATGACATAGGAGACAAGAATATACAATGGAGAAAAGACAATCTCTTTAACAAATGGTGCTGAGAAATCTGGACAGCTACATGTAAAAGAGTGAGATAGAACATTCTCTAACACCATATAAAAAAACAAACTCAAAATGGATTAAAGACCTAAACGTAAGGCCAGATACTATAAAACTCCTAGAGTAAATCATAGGCAGAACACTCTTTGACATAAATCTCAGCAATATCTTTTCAGATCAGTCTCCTAGAGTAATGGAAATAAAAACAAAAATAAACAAATGAGATCTAATTAAATGTAAAAGCTTTTGTACACCAAAGGAAACCATAAGTACAACAAAATACAGCCTACAGAATGGAGAAAATATTTGCAACCAAAAACAGTTTCATTTCCAAAATACACAAACAGCTCATGCAGCTCAATATCAAAAAAAACAAATAACTCAATCAAAAAATGGGCAGATCTAAATAGGCATTTCTCCAAAGAAGATATACAGATGGCCAACAGGCAGATGAAAAGATACTTAATATCACTAATTATTAGAGAAATGCAAATGAAAACTACAATAAGTATCACCTCACACCATTCAGAATGGCCATCATCAAAAAGTCTACAAAGAGGGACTTCCCTGGTTGTAAAGTGGCTAAGAATCCTCTTGCCAATGCAGGGGACACGGGTTCAAGCCCTGGTCCAGGAAGATCCCACATGCCATGGAGCAACTAAACCCATGCACCAAAACTACTGAGCCTGTACTCTAGAGCCCGCAAGCCATGACTACTGAGCCTGTGAGCCACAACTTCTGAGCCCACATGCAGCAACTACTGAAGCCCACAAGAGGAGAGCCCATGCTCTGCAACAAGAGAAGCCACCACAATGAGAAGCCCACACACCGCAACAAAGAGTAGCCCTGGCTCACTGCAAGTAGAGAGAGCTCGTATGCAACAATGAAGACCCAATGCAGCCAAAAATAAATACATAAATAAATAAATTTATTTCAAAAAAAAGTCTACAAATAATAAATGCTGGAGAGGATATGGAGAAAAAGGAACCCTCCTACACTCTAAGTGGGAATTTAAATTGGTGCAGCCACTGTGGACAACAGTATGGAGGTTCTGTAAAAAACTAAAAATAGAGGTACCAGATGATCCAGAAATCCCACTTCTGGGCATATATCTAGATAAAACTGTAATTCAAAAAGTAACATGCACCCCAATATTCACTGCAGCACCATTTACAATAGCTAAGACATGGAAGCAACCTAAATTTCCATCGACAGATGAATGGATAAAGACGTGTGGTATATATATATCCAATGGAATATTACTCAGCCGTAAAAAAGAATGAAATGATGCCATTTGCAGCAACATGGATGGACCTAGAGATTATCATACTAAGTGAAATAAACCATACAAGTAAGAGAAATATCATGTGATATCGCTTATATGTGGAATCTAAAAAAAAACAGATACATATGAACTTACAAAGTTGAAAGTGACTCACAGATATAGAAAGCGAAACATGGTTAGCAAAGGGGAAGTTGGGGGGAAGGATAAATTAGGAGGTTGGGACAAATATATTTATACTACTGTATGTAAAACAGATAATCAACAGGGATCTACTGTATAGCACAGGGAACTATACTCAACATTTTGTAATAACCTATAAGGAAAAAGAATGTGAAAAAGAATTACTGAATTACTGTGATGTATACCTGAAACTAACACAAACTATATTTCAATAATAATTTTTTGGATTAAAGACCTAAATGTAAGGCCAGACACTATCAAACTCTTAGAGGAAAACATAGGCAGAACACTCTATGACATAAATCACAGCAAGATCCTTTTTGACCCACCTCCTAGAGAAATGGAAATAAAAACAAAAATAAACAAATGGGACCTAATGAAACTTCAAAGCTTTTGCACAGCAAAGGAAACCATAAACAAGACCAAAAGACAACCCTCAGAATGGGAGAAAATATTTGCAAATGAAGCAACTGACAAAGGATTAATCTCCAAGATTTACAAGCAGCTCATGCAGCTCCATAACAAAAAACAAACAACCCAATCCAAAAATGGGCAGAAGACCTAAATAGACATTTCTCCAAAGAAGATATACAGAGTGCCAACAAACACATGAAAGAATGCTCAACATCATTAATCATTAGAGAAATGCAAATCAAAACTACAATGAGTTATCATCTCACACCAGTCAGAATGGCCATCATCAAAAAATCTAGAAACAATAAATGCTGGAGAGGGTGTGGAGAAAAGGGAACACTCTTGCTCTGTTCGTGGGAATGTAAATTGTTACAGCCACTGTGGAGAACAGTATGGAGGTGCCTTAAAAAACTACAAATAGGGCTTCCCTGGTGGCGCAGTGGTTGAGAGTCCGCCTGCCGATGCAGGGGACACGGGTTCATTCCCTGGTCCGGGAAGATCTCACATGCCGCGGAGCGGCTAGGCCCGTGAGCCATGGCCACTAAGCCTGCGCGTCCGAAGCCTGTGCTCCGCGGCGGGGGAGGCCACAGCAGTGAGAGGCCCGCGTACCGCAAAAAAAAAAAAAAAAACTACAAATAGAAATACCATATGACCCAGCAACCCCCCTACTGGGCATATACCCAGAGAAAACCATAATTCAAAAAGAGTCATGTACCAAAATGTTCATTGCAGCTCTATTTACAATAGCCAGGACATGGAAGCAACCTAAGTGTCCATCATCAGATGAATGGATAAAGAAGATGTGGCACATATATACAGTGGAATATTACTCAGCCATGAAAAGAAACGAAATTGAGATATTTGTAGTGAGGTGGATGGACCTAGAGTCTGTCATACAGAGTGAAGTAAGTCAGAAAGATAAAAACAAGTACCGTATGCTAACACATATATATGGAATCTAAGGGGAAAAAAAAAAAAGGTCATGAAGAACCTAGGGGTAAGACAGGAATAAAGACACAGACCTACTAGAGAATGGACTTGAGGATATGAGGAGGGGGAAGGATAAGCTGGGACAAAGTGAGAGAGTGGCATGGACACATATATACTACCAAACGTAAAATAGATAGCAAGTGGGAAGCAGCTGCATAGCACAGGGAGATCAGCTCAATGGTTTGTGACCACCTAGAGGGGTGGGATAGGGAGGGTGGGAGGGAGGGAGACGCAAGAGGGAAGAGATATGGGAACATATGTACATGTATAACTGATTCACTTTGTTATAAAGCAGAAACTAACACACCATTGTAAAGCAATTATACTCCTATAAAGATGTTAAAAATAATAATAATTTTTTAAAAAAAGAATACAGCCAGAAAACAAAGAAAAAATAAAACTAACTTGGAGCCTATAAAGAAAATTTGAAAGATTATGATTCAGTTTTTACCATTCTAGTCCATTCCCTCAACACATAGTTCACTCCTTCAAAACATAGATTCATATCTCCTTTAATTGTCAAAATGTTTTCAGAAGTATATTGTTCTCTTGTTATTCTGTTCCATTATTTTGACTTTCTTTTTAAAGGACTCAAATTATATTGTACATATCCTTTTTGAATTGAGCTTATATGTTTTATACAATAAAGCCTACCCATCCAAAATAAACTTTTTAAAAAAAAAAAAATGGGTATTCTCCCACTATCCATAAATGCATATAGATTGGGAGGCAGCCAAGATGGCAGAATAGGAGGGCCCTGAGCTCACCCACTCCAACAGGTACACCAAAATTACAACTATTTACAGAGCAACTATTGATGAGAAAGACCAGAAAACTAGCAGAAAAAATCTACAACTAAAGCTGTAAAGAAGGAAGCACAATGAGATGAGTAGGAAGGGCAGAGACACTGTATAGTCAATATCCACACCCCCAAGGAGGCGACCCACAAACAGGAGGATAATCACAATTTCAGAGGTTCTGCCCAAGGAGCGAGGGGTCAAAACCCCACATTGGGCTACCCAACCTGGGGGTCCTGCACCAGAAAGATGGGTCCCCAGAACATCTGGCTTTGAAGGTCTGTGGGGCTTGCTTTCAGGAGAGCCAGAGGGCTGTTAGAAACAAAGACTTCACTCTTAAAGGGGACATAGTAAACCTCACATGCTCCACAAGACCCAGGGCAGAAGCAGTAATTTGAAAGGAGCCTGGGTCAGACCCACTTACTGATCTTGGAGAGCCTCCTAGAGAGGCAGGAGGCAACTTGGACTCACCTGGAGACATAGACTCTGGTGAGTAATGGGGACAAAATGTACAGTGTGGGAAACTTATAAAATCAAGAATAATATAGTATCTTTGCACAATGACAGATGGTTAACTACACTTAACATGGTGAACATTTTGTAACGTATAGAAATACAGAAGCACTATGTTGTGCACCAGGAATTAACATAGTGTTATAGGTTAATTATACTTCAAAAATAAATAAACAAACTCATTGAAAAGGAGATCAGATATGTGGTTACCAGAGGCTGGTGGGAGGGGTAATTTCCAGTTAGAAGATAAATAAGTACTAGGGATGTAATGCACAGCATGATAAATGTAATTAACACTGCTTTATGTTATATATGAAAGTTACTGAGAGAGTAAATCCTAAGAGTTCTCTTCATAAGGAAATATTTTCTCTTTTCCTTTTATTTTGTATCTATATGAGGTGATAGATGTTTACTAAACTTACTGTGGTAATAATTTCACGATGTAAGTCAAATCATTATGCTATACACTTTAAACTTATACAGTGCTTTATGACAACTATATCTCAATAAAATCGGAAGAAAAAAATAAATGCATATGTTTATTTCTCATCCAAATAAACATTTTCATTGTGTAGTAATACACATAAATATGCTTTCCTCTAGTGCTTATTTGTATGTTAATTGCTGCCTTGGTCATTCTGAGAAAGACTGAATTCTTTTGTCTAAGAAATGCCTCGGTTAGAGATGGCTGTGCAACTAGAGACTCTTGTTGACCTGTGAAATTGCTTTTCCAGGTGTCTAAAATTGTGGATGTTATTTATAAACAATTGTGTGGAAATGCTTCTCCCATTTTGAAGCAAGTTATGTTGAGGGTCATTACCTTGTTGACACGTACTTCACCAAAGAAGGTCATCTTTCAACTTACGGACTACCCAGTCCCAGCAGACAAGTAAGGCCCCTCTCACCCCTTCCACAGAGTTTGTTCAGTCTCCAGAGTCAGACAGACCTGAACAAATCAGATCTGGTTTCTTTTTTTCTGAAAGAGAATATCTATTTTTGTACCACATAGGATGATTGTAAGGCTTAAATAAGATCATCTATAGTATTCATAGCTTCGTAAAATATGTGGCACACAGTAGACCATCAAGAAATCATAACTGTTGCTATTATTTATCTGAGGATTTAAATTGTGTTCTGCTGCATATCCCACATTGAAAAATCTCTTCTCAAACTTATAATGGTTTTTTCCCCACATGTGATAAAATTCATAGTGTTTTTTTCTCATTTATGAAGGACAGACATATTTCCAACCACCAATTAAATCATAAAACATTTCAAATTCCCAGGTATAATTGGGAATTTTACCTGTCCCTGTCCCTTAACTGTTTATCTGAAATTCATGATCCAGGGTCATGAGAAATATTTAAGAAGAAAGTATGCTAAGGTGAGCCTACGTGACACTATGAATCTAACAGCCACGTTAGAGGAGCTTATTAAATCACACCACTGCATTTCTATAGTTTGTACCTTGGAAGGGAAGGTATTACTTCTCTACTATTAACAGTATAAAAGGCAGGAAATTACATTATGGAAAGGATTCAGGCTTTGGAAACAAATGAAAATGAATTGCATCCCAGCCTTCACCCTTATATCCTGTGTGACATCATGTAAGTTTCATAAACTCCTTGATCCTCAATTTCCTCATCTGTGAAATGAGGAAAGTTCTTTTCATCTATAAAGCTGTTATATGGATTAAATTAGTTAATGTCTGTAAGAGGGCAATGAAATCAACAAAATGCTAAACCAATTATATGACCGACTTTCTATTTCCAACTTAAAGATTGTATTTTTTAGGAAGCTTAAACTCCTATTTTACTATTTAGAAAATTCTTGGAAACTAAAAATATTCATAAGACTCAGTGTTTTCTCATTCAGGAACTAAGTACCCACTGTCTGTAAAGTTACCAGCCTTCAAGCATTTTGTTGAGGAGAGTGAATATACCCATATGGATGTAAGATAAAAGCTTCCAATGAATCCATTACAAACAGTGTGTACTGAGGAGGTACAGAAAGCAAACATAATTAGAATTAGGTGAAAATTAAAATAGTCACTAGCAGGTCTTGTGCAATAGTAGGTGAGGATTGAGGTAGAAAAACTGGGATTTGTAGGTAAGCTTAAACAGAGAAACAGAAAGAAGGTGTGATCAAGAGGTAAGAGAATGAGACAGGGCTTGAGAGATTTGATGTCCATGCGGTTCTAAGCATGGTACCACGAATAAGCCCTGCAGATAAAAGCAATTGAGTACTGGGGTTCTAGAGAGATAGGTGTGTCCATGTTCTGAGGGACCAGGCCCCCATATTAGGAACCTAAATGCAAAGAGAAAGAACGACAGAGTTCAGAACCCAGCATGGCTTGACATATAGCAGTTTTTAAGATGAGCAATAGTAAGAATAATCTTGAAGTGTGACAGGTATGTAGGGAAAGGAGCTCAGGAATTGGAGATTGAGAAGTCAGGGTTCTAGTTACATCTGTGTCACTGACTATATGTGTGACATTTGGGGAAATGGCTCAGTGTTTTGTTTTGTTTTTTTTGCGGTACGCGGGCCTCTCTCACTGTTGTGGCCTCTCCCGCTGCAGAGCACAGGCTCTGGACACGCAGGCTCAGTGGCCATGGGTCACGGGCCCAGCCACTCCGCGGCATGTGGGATCTTCCCGGACCGGGGCACGAACCCGTGTCTCCTGCATCGGCAGGCGGACTCTCAACCACTGCGCCACCAGGGAAGCCCTAGTTTTTAAATTTAATTTTCTAATTTTTGAGTTATGTAGTTTTTCTTTAATTTAGTTAGCTTTTTACCTAGTTTTTTTAATTGATATATTTATTTATATATTAATTTGTATTTCCGTACCAGTTTTTAAATACTCTATTATCCCTAGACAAACAAGGTCACAAGGTGGGAGGGAAGAGTATGGAGTACAGAAAGCTGATCAGTTCCTGATATTGAGCTGGACAGGTATTTAAATAGCAGTAGGAAATGAACTTGCAGACTTACAGTCTGTATTTTCCACAAGACCATACTGAAATTCTTCCCCTGTTTTCAAGGACAAGAAACTTAATGGGATCATTTGGAAATGGGAATATCAGTTAGTTTTGGACTTGTCTGCAGTTTCTTCGCACTATAAAGATGTAAAACCAAGACTCTTTTCCTGATTTGTGTCACAGTGTTGAGTAGGAAATGAAAAACGTATGATTTTCATTATCGGGGATGGGGGGCTGTGTTTGCAGCACTCTGATGCTGATGTGGCAGGCGGCTGGTTCTGAGTCAAGTGTGGCTCCACTTGTGCTGAAGACAATCTTGTTGATACTGAAAGGAAAGCCTGGGACAATGGAAGACAGAAAAACGGAAAGAAGACATTTCTCTCTTGACACTACTAACATGATGCCCGTGGCGGTAAATAATACAATGAGTGTTTCTTTTTCCTGGTGTTGTTTTCTTAGTCGTGAAAATCCCTATCTGCTCGCAGTCTGAGTCATACTTCCTTGACACAATCTGGCTCTCATTCATTCACTCAACACATATTTATTGAATGCCTACTACATGTCACACCTCGATCATGAAGCTTACATTCTTGTAAGAGACACAGACAATGAACCAAAAAAATGTGTTATGTGTCAGATGATACAAAGCTTAGAAGAGATATAAAGTGGGGTGGGGAAAAGAAACTGGCAGGGAAGGTTTAGGTAAATTGGTCAGGGCAGGTCTCTCTGCTGCAGTGACATCGAATCAGAGACATGAATGAGGTGAGGGAGTGATCCTTGCAGATATCTGGGCATGAGAGTTCTAGACAGAGAGAAGGGCAGAAGCCACGTGGTGACGGGAGCTTACCTGGTATATCAGTGAAGCAAGGAGGCCAAAACATCTGGAGAGTACTGAGCAAGGGTGAAGGTGTAGGAGATGGTATCAGAGAGGTAGCCACCAGCCAGATCACACAGACTCTTGATAGGCATGTGAAGGCCAAACCTCATTTGTGTCCATCGTTATATATCTCCCAAGCACCCAAATCGCCACTCCTGGGAGTAAATTCAAGTCTTGCAGACATATAAGAGGGGAAAAACTGGATAATCCTCCACAAATGTGAGGTGGTGAGATGTGTTTCTCTGATAGAGTGGGTATTGTAGTGGTCAGTAGACCAAAAAATTTGTTAGTTGACCTGGCATGCCCCTCCTTAAATATTTCACTGCCCTGGATTGTTGAAGCACTGGGAGGACCTGGGTTACTGGCAAGACTATTCTTCATGAGCACATAGGCATGGAGCCTTGGGAGGTATGCCTTCCTTGAGAATCAGCTTGCTTCCTGCTGGTTTGGCAATCAGGCACTGTTGATAGCGATTTGGGAGCCCATGGTCAGAGAATGCTTGGTGCAGTTCCTGCTTCAAAATGGACTGAGTAACTGTTATTGAATGAATGAATACACATGCATGCTTCAGGCTTCCTTCAAGGAATTTGGGGGAGAAGTTGCAGAATCCCTGCCTTTCCACCCACCTCACCACTGCTGACTGGGTTTAAAGGGAGATGGTTACATTCTTGACTCCTTTTTCCTTCCCTTATAGGCATCCCAGGCCCTGTGCACATTGCTGCCTATTGGTTCTTACAAGAAAGCGGTGGCCCAGTTTTTCCCCCAGCTCTTGATGGCCCTCATGCTTCAACTCTATTACACTAGCAACCTGAGACTGATGACAGAGGACAGGACTTTGTGAGATACTAGTGGTATAAGAAATGAGCTTCCAGCTGTCAAATATTTCTACTCCCTTGGGTTCACGTGGAACTATATAATCCCTTGTGCAGTATATTCATTTATTACAGTTTTCTCTCCTCTGCAGGGTAGGATGCCTTTGGAAAAGTAACTATCCTAAGTACCTAGAAGTAAGCTGGGACCTTCCCTGAATGTGTATGCAGTATATAAAAAACCACTCCCACAGAACACGGTTTATTCCTGCCACAAAGGGAAGCCACCACGCAGAGAGAGAGTAGGGAGGAAAAACAGGTCCAAAACCAGACATGTACTAGCTCTGCCATTTACTCTGATAGTGATCTCTCAGGGTAAATTACGTGTAAGGTAAAAATAATGTGCACACAAACAGTAGTGGAAGATGGCGGAAGAGTAAGACGCGGAGATCACCTTCCTCCCCACAGATACACCAGAAATACATCTACACGTAGAACAACTCCTACAGAACACCTACTGAACGCTGGCAGAAGACCTCAGACCTCCCAAAAGACAACGAATCATCCCAAATTGAGGAGGTGGTCTCTGACAGCAAGATTTATGATTTTTCCCCCTTTACCTCTTTTAGTGAGGGTGTATGTGTATGCTTCTGTGTAAGATTTTGTCTGTATAGCTTTGCTTCCAACATTTGTCCTAAGGTTCTATCCGTCTCTTCTTTTTTTTCTAAATAAGAATTTTTTAATTCAATAATTTTATTATACTTTATTTTATTTTTACTGTATCTTCTTTCTTTCTGTCTTTTTTCCTTCTTTCCCTCCTTCCTTCCTCCATCCCTCGCTCCCTCCCTCCTTTCTTCCCTTCTTTCCTTCTTTGCTTCTTTCTTTCTTTCTTCCTTCCTTCCTTCCCTCCTTTCCTTCTTTCTTTCCTCATACTTCTACTAATTCCCTCTACTTTTTCTCCCTTTTATTCTGAGCCGTGTGGATGAAAAGCTTTTGGTGCTCCAGCCAGGAGGCAGGGCTCTGCTTCTGAGGTAGGAGAGCCAACTTCAGGACACTGGTCAACAAGAGACCTCCCAGCTCCACATAATATCAAACGGCGAAAATCTCCCAGAGACCTCCATCTTAACACCAGCACCCAGCTTCACTCAACGACCAGCAAGCCACAGTGCTGGACAACCTATGCCAAACAACTAGCAAGACAGGAACACAACCCCACCCATTAGCAGAGAGGCTGCCTAAAATAATAATAAGGCCACAGACACCCCAAACACACCACCAGACGTGAACCTGCCCACTAGAGAGACAAGATCCAGCCTCACCCACCACAACACAGGCACTAGTCCCCTCCACCAGGAAACCTACACAACCCACTGAACCAACCTTAGCCACTGGAGACAGACATCAAAAACAGCAGGAACTACGAACCTGCAGCCTGCAAAAAGGAGACCCCAAACACAGTAAGCAAAATGAGAAGACAGAAAAACACACAGCAGATAAAGGAGCAAGATAAAAATGCACCAGACCTAACAAATGAAGAGGAAATAGGCAGCTTACCTAAAAAAGAATTCAGAATAATGATAGTAAGGATGATCCGAAATCATGGAGATAGAATGGACAATAGAATGGACAAAATGCAAGAATCAGTTAACAAGGACCTAGAAGAACTAAAGATGAAACAAACAACGATGAACAACACACTAAATGAAATTAAAAGTACTCTAGATGGGATCAATAGCAGAATAACTGAGGCAGAAGAACGGATAAGTGACCTGGAAGATAAAATAGTGGAAATAACTACTGCAGAGCAGAATAAAGAAAAAAGAATGAAAAGAACTGAGGACAGTCTCAGAGACCTCTGGGACAACATTAAATGCACCAACATTCGAATTATAGGGGTTCCAGAAGAAGAAGAGAAAAAGAAAGGGACTGAAAAGATATTTGAAGAGATTCTGGTTGAAAAATTCCCTAATATGGGAAAGGAAATAGTTAATCAAGTCCAGGAAGCACAGAGAGTCCCATACAGGATAAATACAAGGAGAAATACACCAAGACACATATTAATCAAACTGTCAAAAATTAAACACAAAGAAAACATATTAAAAGCAGCAAGGGAAAAACAACAAATAACACATAAGGGAATCCCCATAAGGTTAACAGCTGATCTCTCAGCAGAAACCCTACAAGCCAGAAGGGAGTGGCAGGACATACTGAAAGTGATGAAGGAGAAAAACATGCAGCCAAGACTACTCTACCCAGCAAGGATCTCATTCAGATTTGATGGAGAAATTAAAACCTTTACAGACAAGCAAAAGCTGAGAGAGTTCAGCACCACCAAACCAGCTTTACAACAACTGCTAAAGGATCTTCTCTAGGCAAGAAACACAAGAGAAGGAAAAGATCTATAATAACGAACCCAAAACAATTTAGAAAATGGGAATAGGAACATACATATCGATAATTACCTTAAATGTAAATGGACTAAATGCTCCCACCAAAAGACACAGATTAGCTGAATGGATACAAAAACAAGACCCATATATATGCTGTCTACAAGAGACCCACTTCAGACCTAGAGACACATACAGACTGAAAGTAAGGGGATGGAAAAAGATATTCCATGCAAATGGAAATCAAAAGAAAGCTGGAGTAGCAATTCTCATATTAGACAAAATAGACTTTAAAATAAGGACTATTAAAAGAGACAAAGAAGGACACTACATAATGATCAAGGGATCGATCCAAGAAGAAGATATGACAATTGTAAATATTTATGCACCCAACATAGGAGCACCTCAATACATAAGGCAAATACTAACAGCCATAAAAGGGGAAATCGACAGTAACACATTCATAGTAGGGGACTTTAACACCCCACTTTCACCAATGGACAGATCATCCAAAATGAAAATAAATAAGGAAACACAAGCTTTAAATGATACATTAAACAAGATGGACTTAATTGATATTTATAGGACACTCCATCCAAAAACAACAGAATACACATTTTTCTCAAGTGCTCATGGAACATTCTCCAGGATAGATCATATCTTGGGTCACAAATCAAGCCTTGGTAAATTTAAGAAAATTGAAATTGTATCAAGTATCTTTTCTGACCACAATGCCATGAGACTAGATATCAATTACAGGAAAAGATCTGTAAAAAATACAAACACATGGAGGCTAAACAATACACTACTTAATAATGAAGTGATCACTGAAGAAATCAAAGAGGAAATCAAAAAATACCTAGAAACAAATGACAATGGAGACACAACGACCCAAAACTTGTGGGATGCAGCAAAAGCAGTTCTAAGAGGGAAGTTTATAGCAATACAAGCCCACCTTAAGAAGCAGGAAACATCTAGAATAAACAACCTAACCTTGCACCTCAAGCAATTAGAAAAAGAAGAACAAAAAAAACCCAAAGCTAGCAGAAGGAAAGAAATCATAAAAATCAGATCAGAAATAAATGAAAAAGAAATAAAGGAAACAATAGCAAAGATCAATAAAACTAAAAGCTCATTCTTTGAGAAGATAAACAAAATAGATAAACCACTAGCCAGACTCATCAAGAAAAAAAGGGAGAAGACTCAAATCAATAGAATTAGAAATGAAAAAGGAGAGGTAACAACTGACACTGCAGAAATAAAAGAGATCATGAGAGATTACTACAAGCAACTCTATGCCAATAAAATGGACAATCTGGAAGAAATGGACAAATTCTTAGAAATGCACAACCTGCCAAGACTGAATCAGGAAGAAATAGAAAATATGAACAGACCAATCACAAGCACTGAAATTGAAACTGTGACTAAAAATCTTCCAACAAAGAAAAGCCCAGGACCAGATGGCTTCACAGGCGAATTCTATCAAATATTTAGAGAAGAGCTAACACCTATCCTTCTCAAACTCTTCCAAAATATAGCAGAGGGAGGAACACTTCCAAACTCCTTCTACGAGGCCACCATCACCTTGATACCAAAACCAGACAAGGATGTCACAAAGAAAGAAAACTACAGGCCAATATCACTGATGAACATAGATGCAAAAATCCTCAACAAAATACTAGCAAACAGAATCCAACAGCACATTAAAAGGATCATACACCACGATCAAGTGGGGTTTATTCCAGGAATGCAAGGATTCTTCAATAGACGCAAATCTATCAACGTGATACACCATATTAACAAATTGAAGGAGAAAAACCATATGATCATCTCAATAGATGCAGAGAAAGCTTTTGACAAAATTCAACACCCATTTATGATAAAAACCCTGCAGAAAGTAGGCATAGGGGGAACTTTCCTCAACATAATAAAGGCCATATATGACAAGCCCACAGCAAACATCATCCTCAATGGTGAAAAACTGAAAGCATTTCCACTAAGATCAGGAACAAGACAAGGTTGCCCACTCTCACCACTCTTATTCAACATAGTTTTGGAAGTTTTAGCCACAGCAATCAGAGAAGAAAAGGAAATAAAAGGAATCCAAATCGGAAAAGAAGAAGTAAAGCTGTCACTGTTTGCAGATGACATGATCCTATACATAGAGAATCCTAAAGATGCTACCAGAAAACTACTAGAGCTAATCAATGAATTTGGTAAAGTGGCAGGATACAAAATTAATGCACAGAAATCTCTGGCATTCCTATATACTAATGATGAAAAATCTGAAAGTGAAATCAAGAATACACTCCCATTTACCACTGCAACAAAAAGAATAAAATATCTAGGAATAAACCTACCTAAGGAGACAAAAGACTTGTATGCAGAAAATTATAAGACACTGATGAAAGAAATTAAAGATGATACAAATAGATGGAGAGATATACCATGTTCTTGGATTGGAAGAATCAACATTGTGAAGATGACTATACTACCCAAAGCAATCTACAGATTCAATGCAATCCCTATCAAACTACCACTGGCATTTTTCACAGAACTAGAACAAAAAATTTCACAATTTGTATGGAAACACAAAAGACCCCGAATAGCCAAAGCAATCTTGAGAACGAAAAAAGGAAGTGGAGGAATCAGGCTCCCTGACTTCAGACTATATTACAAAGCTACAGTTATCAAGACGGTATGGTAGTGGCACAAAAACAGAAAGATAGATCAATGGAACAGGATAGAAAGCCCAGAGATAAACCCATGCACATATAGACACCTTATCTTTGATAAAGGTGGCAGGAATGTACAGTGCAGAAAGGACAGCCTCTTCAATAAGTGGTTCTGGGAAACCGGACAGGTACATGTAAAAGTATGAAATTAGATCACTCCCTAACACCATACACAAAAATAAGCTCAAAATGGATTAAAGACCTAAATATAAGGCCAGAAACTATCAAACTCTTAGAGGAAAACATAGGCAGAACACTCTATGACATAAATCACAGCAAGATCCTTTCTGACCCACCTCCTAGAGTAATGGAAATAAAAACAAAAATAAACAAATGGGACCTAATGAAACTCAAAGCTTTTGCACAGCAAAGGAAACCATAAAGAAGACCAAAAGACAACCCTCAGAATGGGAGAAAATATTTGCAAATGAAGTAACCGACAAAGGATTAATCCCCAAAATTTACAAGCAGCTCATGCAGCTCAATAACAAAAAACAAACAACCCAATCCAAAAATGGGCAGAAGACCTAAATAGACATTTCTCCAAAGAAGATATACAGACTCCCAACAAACACATGAAAGAATGCTCAACATCATTAATCATTAGAGAAATGCAAATCAAAACTACAATGAGATATCATCTCACACCAGTCAGAATGGCCATCATCAAAAAATCTAGAAACAATAAATGCTGTAGAGGGTGTGGAGAAAAGGGAACACTCTTGCACTGCTGGTGGGAATGTGAATTGGTTCAGCCACTATGGAGAACAGTATGGAGGTTCCTTAAAAAGCTACAAATAGAACTACCATATGACCCAGCAATCCCACTACTGGGCATATACCCTGAGAAAACCGAAATTCAAAAAGAGTCATGTACCAAAATGTTCATTGCAGCTCTATTTACAATAGCCCGGAGATGGAAACAACCTAAGTGCCCGTCATCGGATGAATGGATAAAGAAGATGTGGCACATATATACAATGGAATATTACTCAGCCATAAAAAGAAACGAAATTGAGCTATTTGTAATGAGGTGGATAGACCTAGAGTCTGTCATACACAGTGAAGTAAGTCAGAAAGAAAAAGACAAATACCGTATGCTAACACATATATATGGAATTTAAGAAAAAAAAAAATGTCATGAAGAACCTAGGGGTAAGGCAGGAATAAAGACGCAGACCTCCTAGAGAACGGACTTGAGGTTATGGGGAGGGGGAAGGGTGAGCTGTGACAGGGCGAGAGAGAGTCATGGACATATACACACTAACAAACGTAGTAAGGTAGATAGCTAGTTGGAAGCAGCCACATGGCACAGGGATATTGGCTTGGTGCTTTGTGACAGCCTGGAGGGGTGGGATAGGGATGGTGGGAGGGAGGGAGACGCAAGAGGGAAGAGATATGGGAACATATGTATATGTATAACTGATTCACTTTGTTATAAAGCAGAAACTAACACACCATTGTAAAGCAATTATACCCCAAGAAAGATGTTAAAAAAATAAATAAATAAATAATGTGCACAAATGTGCTTTGTGAACTGTAAATTTATTTTGCGGTTGGTGATGTGATGTGTGGGCTTATGATAGCATGCAGTCATTCTGTCCACATAAGGTAAGGTTCAGCTCTTCTCTTTTGCCCAAGAGATTACAGTAAGCTTCCCTGCTCTCCAGGGAAATCAGGACCCAACTTTCTGCTATTTGCCCTCATCTGGTGTGGACTTCTAAGTCAGGCAGGACTCTAAAACACAATCCCATTAAGATATTTAATCCACTCTCTGTCTTTCAAGCAGACAGACACCAAATCATCCCAAGTAGATAAGAATGTATTCTATTTATTTAAAGCATTCAAAGAAGACAATCAACAGGCACCTTTAGCACGTCTTCACATCACTTAACATCTTTTGCTAACAAGCTTTTAATAAACTAATAAGCTGCTCTATGATTAATCCTAGATTTTACATGCTACAATTTCAGTTTAACCCCGCATCCCATGTCCTGTTAATCAGGGGAGATTAAGAGCATTTAATGGTCTTTTCCTTTGAAACACCCCCCTTTCCCAAAACTGGCATCCTGCCCAACATAGAATGAAAAGGCAAATAATCACTTGTATCTAGTTATGTGAAGGCCACTTGCAGGTGATGACTCTCCTCTTCTTTGGGACCTTAGCTATGCTCGAGATGCACTGAGAGTTCTGCTGAATTGTTCTGGACTGCAACAAGTGGATATTGCTCTAAAGAGAAAGAATTGTTGGAACCAGTTTTCCCAAGCACTGTTTCACCATCATGGAGTCTACCTTGTTGCCAAGTAAGAACAGGGGCATTGAGAAATGTTCTCTGTCTCTTTCCCACCTGTTTCATCTCTCTTCGACTAAGCCACTGTGGGAACACAGTCAATAGCCACTCCAACTTCCAAATCTCTCCTAATGATCTGAATTGCCATTTGACTTCTACTTTTTCACTTATTTTGGGGGGTTTTACTTTTCCTTGCCTTGCTCTCTTACCTAGTGATGTAGACACCAAATTATTCTCCCTCCACAGAACAGATATGGAGAACTAGAGGTGAATCTGCTTTTTCCTTCCTCTGTTGTTAACTGATTCCTTCTCTGCAGGCATCAGACATGTGCTCCCACTTTAAAGAGGTCTGATAAAAACCTGTACCCAATGAGATAAATTTGGGAAAGTATAATAGAAGAGGACTTTTATCCACAGAGTCTGCGTAGAACTCATACTGAGCCCGCAGTTTACCTTGGATTAAGGAATATTCAAGAATATCTTTCTTTTTATCTGGTGATACAAAATATGAGGATAATGTTTCCCTCTTTTCTACCATTAGCATTTGCTGATGCAGAAAGTGTTTTCATCTTCTTTGCTAATTCAGTGCTTTATTCTTCTTCACAGAACTCTCAGTGACTATAACTTTCCACAGTTTCCAGACACCTTGCATTATCTCTATAAGCTCTCAGTGGAAGGTCCTAGAAGGCCAGAAGACAACGTCATCACAATAATATTCCTCACTGAAGTGAGTTTTATTACGAGACTGTGAACAACCAAGTTCTCATTCCCTTTCCTCATCCAAACTTAAATCAACTCTCTAATGTTTTGTCTCCCTCTCCGAATATTGATTCTTACCAAAAGTTAAGACAATAACAGATATCTGAAGCTGAGGGGTGTAAGGCGAAGATAGATTTATGAAAGGGTTGTCCCTTTAGACTGTTTCAGGAGTTGGCCTTTGTAGTTTCCTAGGGGGTGCGGATTTGCACAAACTAATTATTTTTGTAGTCCTAGTTCATATTTCTTTACAAGCTTCTTAAAGTATATAGGGATAATTAAGTTTACTAAAGGTGGTAGGTAACATCTAGTGTCTAAACGATACTTCAGACTGCCTAGGGGAAAAAAGGAATGGGCTAAATAACTGGGTAACATGAAGATATAGAACTATATTACTTTGTATATGAATATTACATCAAATATTGGAATGCCATACCAGAGTTAAGCAAATTGAGGCAGTACTTTTGCTTACAAAAGGCATGTAAAACGTTCTATAAATTGAAATTATCTGAGTCAAATCTAATTTTCCATAAAAGTAATATATAATAAGGAAGTATTGATCTAAGGTACGATGCCAAATATTCCCAAAAGTTTTACATTTCAAACTTCATGTCAAAATAGTTAATAAACTATAAAAGGCATACCCATACAGTATACTATATACTTCGTTTTTTCTTCTTTTTTTTTTTTTTTTTTTTTGGTACGCGGGCCTCTCATTGTTGTGGCCTCTCCCGTTGCGGAGCACAGGCTCCGGACGCGCAGGCTCAGTGGCCATGAGCTCACGGGCCCAGCCACTCCGCGGCATGTTGGATCCTTCCAGACCGGGGCACAAACCCGTGTCCCCTGCATCGGCAGGCGGACCCTCAACCCCTGCGCCACCAGGGAAGCCCTACTATATACTTCTAAAGCTTTCACAAGGATACATGAATTAGTTTAACTTAACATTGCAGTAGCAAATCAGTATTTTTCTAACTTGCTTAATCCATTTGAACCTCTCATTATTTTATTATGTGACTCATTATTTTTATTGTACTACCCTTTAAGTATGTACAAACACCAAAAAGGTCTAAACATGAGATACAAAATCCCTTCCATAAAATGCTACATTTAAAAGAAATTTACAAACTACATAAGATTTATGTAAGCATCATTAATATACCTAGATGGAAGCCTAGTTGCCTCTCTCATCATGAATGTAATGCTTCCTGCTACTGGAGATTGGCATGCCTATCTTTCCAGGAACTCAGCAATGACCACACTCTCCCACCACTTTTCTCTGTTTAGAAATTCTGGGCAATCGTCAACTTTCCAGTTCAACTGTGAGGTCCCTTGGCCTTTTGTTGTTCTGAACACACAGTCTATGCATTTTACCTTATTTTGGTCTTATCAGCCAGTGATACCTAAGATAGTATTACCAATGCCTATGCCATTTATTTATATATATTTGTTATTTCTAGTTTTCTACTGATATAAATAGCAATCAAGTTCTACTGATATAAAGAGTAATCAAGTTTACATCTTTGTGCCTAAATCTTCTTTCTTTTGGTATTTTCGATTATTTTCTTATAATAGATTCCAAGAATCTGAAATAATAACCAAAGCGTATAAACATTCTCAAGGCTAAGGATTTTTAACACCAAACCGCTATCTGGAAAGCAGTGCCAATCAGAGCTCCCCACACAGCTCGTGGGTCTGCTTACCCCACAGCACTCTCACCACCATGAACAAGCTTTCCAATGTGTGAGGCAGATGTGATGTCCTGTGGGGTGATTTGATTTGTACTTATTGTTTAAAATTTTAGAGAGTTTGAACATTTTTAAAATATTATTTATAAAGTTCCATATTATGAACAACCTGATCTTTCCTTTACCTATTTAACTATTATGATCTTAGTGTCTTTCTCTGTGAATTGTATGCTTCTCTCTCTCTCTCTCTCTCTCTCTCTCTCACACACACACACACACACACACACCACAGATTTGTGAAAGATCAAGTAATACATGAACACTGTGCTTTGTACATCCTTAGTGAGATAAATTGCAAGGACAAAAAACATCTGTAAAGAAATATTTATTTTTCCTCAGGAGGTTTATTGATGTTATATGTGTTGATATCATAATTTTAAGACTAGTATATGCATTATATGGTAGAAAACAAATAAGTAAACATATTAATGCTATTAGGCACCACGGTTTTCCAGGTAAGAGAAAGATGAGGCAACATAAAAGTGTAAAAAGTTAACGTAAACTCTGTTATTCCACATGTGAAAATTTCTTTCATCATATATATAAAACAAAGCATGTATTTCCTATTCCATCTGCTACTTCTCCTTCCCTCTATGGGCACAGAAATATATGTAAAAATATGTGTAAGTATTTAGAGTTTTAGTGTGATTTGTGTTTGTTTTACTGAAAATGTCTTGATTTTTATGACTGAAGCAAGAACAATGCCTGGCCATTACTCTGCCTATGAACTTAATTGTTTTCTTTTAGCTTCTCAATAATTTCTTCAAGGACCCATTCCCAGAAGAATTTTTGGTTCTCTTCAGAAACTGGGTCAATGACTCTGATCCTGCAGTTAGCAAACTGAGCCTTCAGAAGATTGCCAGCATGGCACCGGTTATCAACGAGGTATGTGTGTGTGTGATCTGTGTCTGCCAGCACCATCGAACTCATAATCTGAGATTTGGTAGAACTCAGTATCCTTACTGACAAAACACTGATTATTTTTTAGTTTATACATCACTAACACAATATCAAAGCTGTGCGTTTTATCAGTAAGGAAACTGGGTTGAATGGAAAGGATGTGTTAAGTCAATTTATTGGCTTTATCACCTTATTTATATTTTTCCCAGAAAATCACTCATTACACTCAGAATTTATCAGCATTGCTCTACATGAACACTCTTGTTACACTCTAAACCACACATACGTTATTTTCCACTCCAACATACACACATGCATACACATTAATTTCCTGTCTCAGAGCACTCGCTCAAGCTTTTTCTTCCTTTATACCACTTTCCTCCTTCACCCATTCACATTTTTCTTATTTTCCAATGATCAGCTCAAGTTGAACTTCACTGGATATTCTGGTCTCTAGCAGCCTCAACCCTTTCAGGGCCACACCAACTATAAGCACTTGCTTATATAATATTTCATATTTATGGCTCTCTACCTATGACTCTTGAACCAACAGCATCAGAGTCTTTTGGAAATTTGTTAAAAATGCACACTGTCGGACTTCCCTGGTGGCGCAGTGGTTGAGAGTCCGCCTGCCGATACAGGGGACACGGGTTCGTGTCCCGGTACGGGAAGATTCCATATGCCGCGGAGCGGCTGGGCCCGTGAGCCATGGCCGCTGAGCCTGTGCGTCTGGAGCCTGTGCTCCGCAACGGGAGAGGCCACAACAGTGGGAGGCCCACGTACCGCAAAAAAAAAAAAGCATACTGTCAGGCCCTATCACAGGCCTATGGAATCAGAAATCCTGGGGGTTGTGCCCACCAATCTATGTTTTCAAAAGTCCTCCAGGTAATTCTAATGCAGGTTGAACTTGAGAACTACTGTCCTATATCATTTCCCACTAAGTCATGTGAATACTTCTTGCCTTCCAGGAAGAGTGTGTCAATGCATACACCTATGTGTTGTAATTCTTTTGTAAATTTCAAAGTAGCCTGCACAATGCTGAGACTGTAGATATTCCATAAATTATTACTGATTTAATAATAAATTTAATAATAAATCCTAGTATATCCATTAAGCATAGTCTCTGAAAGCTTAAAGCCTGTCAGTGGGCACTCATTTTGCATTTAGAACGAAATGAGCCATAGTTTATTTGCTTTAGATAAATCATACAATAGGATGTATTGTGAACAGAAAGTTAGTTATTGCCTTGTCTAGTCCTCTTACCAATGCGATTAACAATGTAACAAAGTTGTCTAGGAAAGTGGGAAAGAAACAGTGGAGAGGGATCTGTTTTGAGGTTTCACATACTATCTATTGGTAAAAACTCCAGCCAGACACAAGTGCCCTCTGGCTGTTATTTTGGCAAATATTATTTATTTCTTTTACTTCCTTTCTTTCCAGCCTTTCTTTCACTCCTTTTGTGTCTCCTTTTCATGCTTTAATTGCCTGATATTCTGCTTGTCTCTGATCTGCAGTTGATGCCCATGACCTAGCTCAGCAGCTCAGTGGCTCTCATGTCCAAACAGGTCATTGTCACCTAGTTTCGAGGTTATACTGCCAGTGGTGTGTTGGTAAATGTTTAAACAAGCAGCTCTGTGAAAATAAGACCAATTTCTCTGGTGTAAATACTCCCACTATGGATGATTTCAATCTATCAAAGGGACATCAGTAGACATGGATTTGGGAGGAGATGCACAGTAGTGCATCATTATTTAATATCCCCACCATACAGATACACTACATGTAAATAACCTCAAAGGCATAAAAGAGCAAAATGTAGCAAAAGAACGGGACGTGATGAGTCTTCAGTATTTATTACCATTGTTTTTATTTCTAAATTTATAAAATTTAATTTTTAATAGTGACTTTTAATGATCAGCTTGCAAAATTTTTGACAATTTGGCAATTGACTCTTGTAAGCTAGCTCCAGCACATCACTGCATACTGCCCAAACGCAGAGGTGTGTGTACCAAAGCTACCTCAAGTCTCCTTCTAGTTCTTAAATCCCACCATTTTCTTCCTTTTACATATAGATAGAAAATGTCTGCAGCTTATTAATAGCCATCCTGGATGCCTTCCTTTCCCAAGACAAGACTGTTGTAATTCGGGCCTTGATGACCCTTCGAAGACTTTTAGGCAAACTGGACAAGGTGACCTACTCCTCCCTGTGTACCAGAATTGCTTGCAGCTACTGTTCTTTGATGGATCATGTGAGTTACATAGATATATGAGATCATTAGGTTTTATCATTAAGCTGAAGCCCCAGGTAAGGCAATGCTATTACATCCCAGAATAAGTCAACAAAAGGCAGTCATTTTGTGCAGAGCTACCTTTTTTTTTTTCCAGAGATAATAATATTAATCAAGTAAGCTCTATGTTTGTTTTTAAACTACACTATGAGAACCTGGAAAAGTCTGCCCATAGGAAAAGAGAATCAAAATGTAGCCTCTGTTCTTAGATGAAAGAGGAATTATAGTTTAGTGGCTGTGTTTGTTAACCCTGAATCTGGACTTCCTAGGTTCAAATCCCTGTGCTGCCACTGACTAGCTGTGAAATCTTGAGCAGGTGGTTCAGTCTCTTAGTGCATCATCTGTAAAAGAGAGTGAATAGCAGGCATATTATGGGTATTAGAGTTGACATGTGTAATGCCCCAAATGAATATGGTATTTTCATAGAAAACTTTAATTAGAAAGTATTTCATCAGAAAGTTGTACATTTTGAAAATTCTCATTTTTTATGGTAAACGTGTTCCAGAAAAGTTGGATGACAGTAATATAGTATTTTAATAAACAAGAACATTTTGGTATGGTATGGGAAATCTATTTGTTTTTAAAGATTCCTTTGATGAGTGTTTGTGAACCAGAGAATTATTTCATAGTAAATTATCTTGCCAAAATGTGTAACTTCTTAGTTCTGCAGATTTCATTGAAGAAAGGCCCAATATTATTAAACTATAGAAAAAGGAAACAGTGGCAGAAAATATTTTCATAAGGACATAATAAGAATAGTAATAATAATAGTGGCTAAAATGTATTGAGCGTTTACTATGTACCAGGCACTATTTTAAGGGATTTACATGGACAATTTCACATAATCCTCTAACAAACTCTATTGCTATTATCCAGTTTACATATAAGGAAACTGAGGAAAACTGAAATGAATATTTGGCCAAGTTCACACGGCTAATAAGTAGTTGGCATGCCCATGTAAAGAATTATTTTCAAAATGGAATCATAAACTTTTTTTAAAAACTGAAGGTGATATTATATTTTAAAAAATTAACCTCTTCCTCTGACTTGAAATTTTTCTCTTCTGGAATCTTTATAATCCAATCACCTTCCTATTTGGCATAAGTAAGCCCTTGGAAACCTAGTACTATGCCATTATGCAAAGAACTTGCATTGGTATTCACTGGCAATTCTGCAAAGTCCTCCAGCATTTGAAGACATCATGGTCACATTACCCTAAGTATTACAGAAATCATCTCCAAGTTATATAGATTTTTACATGTTATAATTTTAGGATGTTATTAAATACTATCTTCCTAAATTTAAGAAACTCACTTTTCACAGGGGATTTTCTTTAAGGTAATCTGAATTTTGGTAAGCAAGTCTTATTTTAAAATCAAAAGACAAGCTTAGACCCAAAGTGAATCTTCTTAGACCCTTAGACTTCTTAGACCCAAACTGAATCTTCTTAGACCCTTAGACTTCTTAGACCCAAACTGAATCTTTTCTAAAAATAAATGATAATAATTATATATATACGGGCTTCCCTGGTGGCGCAGTGGTTGAGAGTCCGCCTGCCAATGCAGGGGACAAGGGTTCATGCCCTGGTCCGGGAAGATCCCACATGCCGCGGAGCGGCTGGGCCCGTGAGCCATGGCCGCTGGGTCTGTGCATCCGGAGCCTGTGCTCTGCAACAGGAGAGGCCACAGCAGTGAGAGGCCCGCGTACCGCAAAAAAAAAAAAAAAAAAATCATATATATACATATAGACACATCATATATAGTATATATACGTATAAATATATATACTATATAGTGTATATAAGTATACATAGTATATATAGTATATAGTGTGTGTGCATATATATAAATATCCTCAAATGAGGTCTTTTCTGTGTGCATATTTCAGAGTAATGGAGGCATTCGGAGTATGGCCATTCGACACTTTGGTGAGTTACTCAGGGACATGAGTCAGTACACGTGGATGCTGAATGATGTGGTTTTCGGAGGCTTGGTGCCTCTGATTCTGTTTCTGGAAGATACAGAGGCAAGAGTAGTTAAAGTAAGTCCTGTGATTTTGTTTTTCTTAGTTTTGCTGAGAATCGCAGTGCTTTATGTAACACCAGATGAATAGATTTTTACTGACCTTTTTCTACTTCACAGGCATGTAAATATACATTAGAAATCTGTGCCTCAGAATTAAAATGGGCAACATCATATTTGCTCAAGGATGAACATTACAGTTTTGAGCTGGTAGTGCTCAACATCTGTAACAATCTTGTAAGTGATCCCTCAGGGTTTACTACCACAAGAGTTATAGGAGGAACTTTAAAGGATATCCAAAGTGATGAAAAGCATGATGAGCAAGGAATATAAAGAAAAGATAAATGAACAATTATAGTTAGAACTTGAGACAAGAGAAAATTAAAAATTTCCACTCTCTTTTCCTCAACATTTTCCATCTATCGTTTCTTCCTCCAACCTACCTACTTTGAGCAGTGTAAAGGTAGCAACATTTCAGATCACCAAAAGAAAAGCTGGAATTTCTTTTCCATGGCTGAATGAGCTGGTTCTCTGAAAACCAGCATAAACTGCAACGATAGACAAATGGGGATGGAAGGATGTTAAGCAAAAGTTGGAAACCCAAACTTTGGATATCATGTAATAAGCTGAATAATACCTGCAAGCAAAAGAATAACGTTCATACACAGAAACCCCCAAGTTTTAAACTGGCCCTGATTTGGTATAAGCAACCAAGTTCTTTTCCCTGAAAGCCTCTCTGGAGAGAGCAAATGTGCTCTTTCAATAAGTGAGAGAATTTTTTTTCCTTTTTTATTCTCAGCTTATTTCTCATCAGAAATATGTTATAGATTTGATAGCTGATACCTTAGGATTCCTGAGGAGTTCCAGAACATATCTGAGAAGAGGATCAGTTATTTTAATAGGTAAGTAAAATTCAATTCTAATTTCCTAATTTGTCTTAAAAGGTAAAGAATGGGGTAAGCAGCTAGAAATTTTCCTTGAAAAAATTATAAATTTTCTTTCTTTATGATAGTACTTTTCATGGTGATATCTAAGATGAACAGAAGTTAAAATATATCATGAGTATAGAGTATAGAGTTCTACTTTATAATACACAGTGGGTATAGCGGTGTGATTAAATTATCATACAAAGTACATTCAATAGGATGAATTTCAAAATTTTAGATGGTGGCAAACCACTACAGTTTTCCTTCACTGCTTAAAAATCACCCCCCAAAGAATAAGAATAATGTATTTTTTAAATGCCATCTTCAACAAAACATGAACATCTATAACCACAGACTACAACAGATGAGGAAGAGCTACCAAATCCAATAAAGTTTGAAGAAGAAAATGTAAAGTTGTGGGAGTGCAGGAAGATTCTAAAAGAAAACAACTATAATTTTTGACCTTGGACAAACCTGACCAATCATTTTTTTCCGCCTAGATTCTCGCCATGAAGATCAAAACTAATAATCCTTTATTTGGAATGATAGGAACTGAATTCCCAACTTGGTAGTGGGATCTTCCCTTGACCCCATTTGGCATCCTCGAATAGCTGGGGCCCCAAGGAATGAGGAAATACTTAGTCACATTATTCTTGTACAGAAAAGTCTGTCATTAGTCAGGGTAGAAGACAAGTTGTATTATGATCAGCACTACAGTTCATGATCTGTGTTGATCAGAGTGGAGTAGAGGAACACACACACACACAGAGAACCCTGTATTATAAGAACTTTATTTCAAACCATAAAGAATTCATGCTATTCTGAATTCTACACTGGAAATTTCCACAAACTTCCCACAAAGAAGAAAATCAAATTTTAGAAAATGTTTCTACAGAGTAGTTGAAAATCATGGTAAATATATTCATGAATCCAAAACTTTTTAAAATAAAAATCTAATGATATAAGCACACAGGGAATATATAATGGGATATCGGGAACACATGAAGAGTAAGCTTTGCATTTCTCTAATAATTAGTGATGTTGAGCATCTTTTCATGTGCTTTGTGCTTTTTGGCCATCTGTATGTCTTCTTTGGTGAAATGTCTATTTAGATCTTCTGCCCATTTTTTGATTGGGTTGTTTGTTTTTTTGATATTGAGCTTCATGAGCTGTTTGTATATTTTGGAGATTAATCCCTTGTTGGTTGCTTCCTCTGCAAATATTTTCTCGCATTCTGAGGGTTGTCTTTTTGCTTTGTTTATGGTTTCCTTTGCTGTGGAAAAGCTTTTAAGTTTAATTAGACCCCATTTGTTTATTTTTGTTTTATTTTCATTACTCTAGGAGGAGATTTGCTGTATACCTAAAACTAACACAACACTGTAAATCAACTATACTCCAATAAAATTTTTTTTAAAAAATAGACAATGGAAGGAGAACATCAGGAGAGCCATATACTAAAGTTATCTGACATAGATGTGAGATATATGTTTTAAAAACTGATTAATATGTTCAAGAAAATATATGGCAAAATAGAGAATTTCAAAAAGTAAAAGAAGCTTTCAAAGCATGATGGAAAGTGTAAGAAAAAATATATAACCATTGCAAAAAACTTCATTGCAGCCAATGGAAGAGCAAATATATATTGTTGATAACCCAGTAAGGAACAAGGAGGAAAGGGTTGAAAAATGTTAGCAAAATAAAATATAAACCAACAAGAAACAGTTTGAAAAATTAGGGAGCAGTGATAGATATAGAAGATAGATGAAAGAAATGCAAATATGCATAGATAATATCCATGAAGAAAAATGAACAATTAGACAGAAAAAAGTATTCAAAGATAGAATTTAAGAACTAAAAAAAATTTGATTAAATATACTGATGGTAAAAATTGTTCAAGAAATGTTTTATACAGAATGAAACATTAAGACATTTCCTAACAAAAGTTATGGAACTTCAGAGTTAAAGAATTCATCGTGCCGTTGAGCAAAAAAAAAGTCACCTATACGTTACAAAATAAATAAATGTGGCATTAGATTTCTCCACTTCAGTATTCAACTCTAAAATGTAGTAGAATAGAGCCTATAAATCCTAAGTAGAAAAAAATTATGACTGAAGAATTTTATACTTATCAAAATTATATCCAACTATAAAAATAATACGAAAACATTTCTAAAACATAAAAACTCAGCATAAGTTCATTACCATGAATCCTTCTTGAAGAAATCATTGATGGATGGAATTCAGCCAACTAAAGAAGGACTGGATAAACTATCACATAAGGACATACAGTATCTACTTAACTGTAGGACTTCCAGCTCCCAATCCATTCTTCACTATGTTTTACATTTCTCTATGCCTCAAAAACTGACCTCTATGGTCTACATCTCCCAATCTCCCTTGCCAGCTTGCTTTCAGGTTGGTATAGCATTTAATGTCCATTAATGCATTTAATGTTACAGGAGTATGCTTAATATTCAGTAATAATTGTAACAGTGTTAGTCACAAATTATCCCATCTAGAAACCCCAGAGCCCCTACTGAGAAATACTGATCAATAAGTTCAATCCAGTTATAATAAAAAATACCAACAGATAATTTCATAGATCTTGACAAGTTGATTCTAAATGTATGTGGAAGAGCAAAAGACCAACATAAGAAGATATAACTAACAAATTTTAGACAATCCGTTACTCACTCAAGGAAAGACAAGAACTGTGAAACTGTAATAGAAAGCCTAGAAACAGATCCACACATATACAAACACCTAATATAAAAGATCAGAACTGGTAGTATATATCAGATCAGAAATGACGGGCTGTCTAATAAAAGGTGCTAGGACAATGGGAATACACACACACACACACACACACACATTCCTACCTGACACCCTACACAAAAATCAATTCTAGGTGTATGAAGTCATGTATTGAATAGATGGAAGGAAGGAAGATCTAAAAAGAAACTTTAAAATGTATGCAGTATTTCTATGAAGAAAACCTGCAAACATTACTGAAAGACACAAAAAAATTTTAAATAAATTGAAAGGTATAAACCATATTTTAGGAAAGAATCAAAATTGTAAATGTGCCAGTCCTTTCCTAAATTAATCTATACATGAAATAAGATGCCCGTTGAAATATCAATAGGGCTTTTTTTTTTCAAAATTGACATCCTAATTTTAAAATTAATATAGAAAAGTTACCATGCAAGAATATCCAGGAAGTTCTAACCAAAAAAGAATGAGAAAGGACTAACCTTATCAGATATTAATACAGCTACAGTAATTAAAATCACATGGAATGAATAGCTAGACAAATGGAACAAAATACCATCTAGAAATAACTGCCAAAACATGCAATATTTTACAGTGAATCACTGGCTTTAAGTAATAGTGATGAAAATATGGAATATTCCTTAAATGGTTTGGGGACACATGGTGAGCCATCTGGAATTTTTAAAATTATTTTATTCCTATCCCACTCTTTACACTAAATAAATTCCAGATGGTCAAAGGCTCAAATGCTAAAAATAAAACCATAATAATAAATAAGATTAGATAAAATAGTGTAGAAGAATTTGCTTTATAATCATGGGGTAGGTAAGATCATTCTAAGTAAAAGTAAAAATCATAAAAGATTGACAAACTATGTAAAAACAAATATTTTTGCAAGGCAAAACCACTATAAACAAAGTCAAAAGCCAAATTGTAATAAAATATTTATGGCACTTATCACATATAAAGGGTGCATGAATTCTTACTGTCTAAAGAATCCTTACAAATCTGTAAGAAAAGCCAAACAACCCACTAGGAAAACGGACAAAGTACATGAAGAAAATTACTTGGCTCATATACATAAAATTTTCACAGCCTCATCCAAAAAGTGATGCAAATTGAATTGATAAAGTGCTTCCATCCATCAAACTGACAAAGAACAAAAATGATTATACTACATAGTTTTGTCCAGGTTGCAGGAAGTAGGCAAACACTTACATTACTGGTCAGAGTGTAAATTACTACAGTCTCAGCACAGTTTGGTTATTTCCATCCAAATGTGAAATGCATATTCTTTTGACTTAATAATCTCTTCTCAAGAGAATTTATCCTCTGATATAGTCACATATGAGAAGTGATGTGTGCATGTAGATATTCATTGCATCATTGGCTTTATAATACCATCATCCTTAGCATGTGACTTGTATCCTTATTTGTGTTTTCTGATTACCCTCAGTATTTTCGCAGTGTTACACCAAGGAGAAAGAAAAACGTAAAGGGCAAAAGGTGTCTCTGGGTCAACCTAATTTTACAAGGCTTTCTTCAAAATCCCAACCAGTGATTCATCTTATACCTCCCAATGACCAGAACTGTCACAATGCCACCATCATTTGCAAGAGCTGCTTGGCACTTTTTTTATTGGGCAAGAAGGGGACAATGATATTAGATTGACAGCTAGCAGTGTGTCACAATTGCCAAATTTAAGAGTTTTCGCATAAGTATCTGTATTTCCAATTATTTGATAGGGGGAGGAGATAAGGCTACACTGAACCTGCATTTCTGCCTGGTAGCAACTGAGCAGAGCTGACTGCTTGTGGATGGAGCTTGTAGTTCCTGTCCCCACGCTCCCCACCACTACTAACTGTATTCTTCCACGTGCACCTTGTTGGCATTGTGGTTAGTCTGCCGTGTTTCAAAACTTTCAAAACATCATATTCTATTTGAAAGTTCATTTGTAACTTTCAAAAACACCATTTCAGTAGAGTCATTTAATTTTCAGTTGTTTTTGCCTAATTTTACCACCTGTTTTGCTCCTTTGGTGCTAATGTTGTATTTCTGAAGTTCCTACAGTATAGGAAAGACCCAAATATAATTACGGCTTAAACAAAATAGTAGCTTATTTCTCTCTCATTTAACAATCCAAGTATACGTAGACTAGTGTCAGCTCTTCTGTTGCTCTAGTATTCTCATCACACAGTTTCCTACATCAGGTCCAAGATGTTTCCTCCATCTCCTGCAACCACTTCAATTGGAAAGGGGAAAATATCAAGAGGTCACAGGCATCTCTTTAAAGAGCAACTGTAACGTCTGCTAAATGATCATTAGCCCGGAACATAGATGTGGCCATACCTAGCTGCAAAGAAGTCTTAAAAGTCTAGTCATCTGCTAGATGGCCACGTGTCCAGCTAAAAATTGGTAGTTTTAGTAAGAGAACTAAAGATAAAGAAGTAATTGGACAACAGGGGAAATTAGTACTCTCTAGCATAAGAAATTTTCATTCATTATTTGTACCCGCCATCTAATTCTGAAAGGAATTGCATTGATTTACAAACTTAAGCAAAAGTATGCCAATTAAGGATACCTCCACAACACAGGGCTTTGTTTTTAAACATTATTCTTAAATTTTTTTTTTTTTTTTTTGTACGCGGGCCTCTCAGTGTTGTGGCCTCTCCCGTTGCGGAGCACAGGCTCCGACGCGCAGGCTCAGCGGCCATGGCTCACTGGCCCAGCCGCTCCGCGGCATGTGGGATCCTCCCGGACCGGGGCACGAACCCGTGTCCCCTGCATCGGCAGGCGGACTCTCAACCACTGCGCCACCAGGGAAGCCCTATTCTTAAATTTTTAAGTCCATGTTCCACCTGTCAATAAGAATATCTTGAGCTTTACTATCTGTAAATTGTATTATGAAAATAATGTATTATTGTGATTTCTGTGGTCACTATTTTGACTGAAGCAGAGGCAGTGTGAAATATTGGTGAGAGTAGATACGTTTCCATTGAAATCTCAGAATGAACACCCACTAGCCGTGTGACCTTCACCAAGTTACTTAATCTCTATGAACTTTTATTTTATCACATGGAAAATGAGGATAATAAGAACAGCAATAAAAATATTTCTTAAATCTATCTGAAAACATGTAAGAGCTTTTATAAAGGCAGTGAAGAGAAAGTAGAAAAACCAAAAGAAGTAGGCCTGAGATTTGGGGATTATTTTCCTTTATAGATTTTCTTTTATAAATTTATAGATCAATTCTAAATGCAAAAAGGGTATCTGGGAGGCTGATAAACTGTGCAGAAATTTTAGCTGTCTCACAGAGCTGGAGGAATAAAACTTGGAGTGGACTGACAATGAGGAGGAACTCTGGTAAATACCCCCAAGTTTTCAGCTGGGATCCCTGATGTCTCTACCCTAAGAGTGAGAGTAAACTAAAAATAGGCCAGCTCTTAAAATTACTGAACCTTTGAATATCTAACTCCCTGGTTGGATTAAGGGGATATACCTCTAGCCTAACTGCCTGCCAAAAAAGCAAAAATAAATCCTCTCTGGGAGAAGATAAATTGCCCAGAGCCTGAAAGTATCTACACAAAATTGTATACACAATAGCTGAGATTTAATCAAAAATAACCAGAGGTTTAGATTTTTTTTAATTACGAGGAAAAAAAATAGAAACAATCTAGTATATGCAATTATTGAAATTTATCAGATAGGAACTTTAAAATAAATATGATTAGTATGTTCAAAAGATTAAATAATGAGATGGAATGCAGAACTCAATGGGTAAAATTAGCAGCAGACTAGAAAGAACTGAAAAGAGATAAAGAGAATTAGAAATGTCAGAATAAAATATTCAGCCTCAAGATCAAAGCTCAAAGAGTTAAAAATGGAAAATATGAACAGAGCATAATAATATGAGATATGGTTACAAGGTCTAACATATGCATTCCATAAGGATAGTGGGGAAAGAATGAGACAAAATAAATAGTTGAAGAGATAATGACCAAAAATTTTCCAAAACTAAAATAAGGTAATAACAAGAAATAAAATGTATAAGTCTGGAAAAAAGAAAATAGAACTTCCAAAATTTGCAGATAAATAATTGAGTATTTAGAACACTGGAAAGAATTCAGAAAAACTACTGGAATTAAATAAATTTAGCAAGTTTTCTATATACAATACCAATATACAAAGATCGATTGGGTTTCTACACACTATCAATAAACAACTAGAAAATCGATTTTTTGATGCCTAATGCATTGTACCAAAATTCATCAAATACCTCAAAATAAAACTAAGGAAAGATGTACAAGACTGATACGCAAAAAAACTAGAAAATGTTGAGAAGTTTTTAAGAAGACTTAAATAGAGTGATATAACATGTTTATGGATTAAAGAATTAAGTATTGTAACAATGTCAACTCTCCCCAGACTGTTCGGTATATTCAATACAACCCCAAACAAAATTTCACCAGAGGTTTTGGGTGTGTGTGTGTGTGTGTGTGTGTGTGTGTGTGTGTGTGTGTGTGTG
>NW_020837999.1:9252887-9442706 GCF_003676395.1 Aethalodelphis obliquidens | reverse complement strand
GTGTGTGTGTGTGTGTGTGTGTGTGTGTGTGTGTGTGTGTGTGTGTGAAATTTGAGAAGTTGATTCTAATTTTTACATGAAAATGTAAAGATTTGAGAATAGCCAAGATAATCTGAAGAAGAATCACAAAGTTGAAGAACTTATACTACTGGATATCAAGACCCATTTTACATTAAGGTACTATGGAAGTGGCACAATGTTAGAATGGAGTCAAGACATTGACCCCTGCAAAATTCACGATATAAATGACCCTGCAAAGCATTAGGGAAAGGACTTTGTTTTTTTTCTCTTAATGGTGCTCGATTAATTTCATAGGTAAGTAATCTCAACCCCTATTTTATGCCATATAATTCCAGTTGGGCTTGCAATGCAAAAATGTGAAAAGGTAAAACAATAAAGTTTCCAGAAGTAAATATGGGAGAATATCTTTATGACCTTCAGACAGCAAAGATTCCCTATCAGGACTCCAAAATTCACTAACCATAAATTGGACTACATTAAAATTAGGGACTTCTGTTCATCAAAAAAAAAAACCAAAAAAACAATACAAATGGAAAAGTTTAGCCCTGGGGTAGGAGAAGATATTTGTAATGGGTGTAATATTCTAAGAGATTAGTATCCAGAATTTAAAATGCCTAAGAATAAATAATTTAAAAACACCTCAATATAAAAACAAGTGACTTACTTGAACAGACATTTCACTAAAGAAATATCCAGGGCTTCCCTGGTGGCTCAGTGGTTGAGAGTCCGCCTGCCAATGCAGGGGACACGGATTCGTGCCCCGGTCTGGGAATATCCCGCATGCCACGGAGCGGCTGGGCCCGTGAGCCATGGCCGCTGAGCCTGCACGTCCGGAGCCTGTGCTCCGCAATGGGAGAGGCCACAACAGGGAGAGGCCCACGTACTGCAAAAAAAAAAAAAGAAATATCCAAGTGGCCAATAAATATACAAAAATAATACCACCAAACCCATGAGACTGACTGAAAGTAAAAGACTAACAATTTCAAGTGTTAGAGAGGATGTACAGCAATGGAAATGTAAGAGTGAAAATTGGTACAACCACCTTGGAAACTGTTCTGCAGTAATGATTAAAGGTGAACATAAGCACATCCATTAGCCAATAAGTCCACTCCTAGCTATATACCAAACAGCAATGCACACAAATCTACGCAAAAATTCATGTACAAGAATGCCCACAATAACATCATTATTCATAATAGCCCAAAATTGGAAACAACACATTGTCCATCATAAGCAGGATGGCTAAAAACTGCTGCATTAATAAGATGGAATATCATATAAAAGCATTCTGCAAATTCTTTCTGTAAAGAACCAGATAGTAAATATTTCAGGCTTTGAGTACCATATGGTCTCTGTCGCAACGATGCAACCCTGCTGTTGGAGGGTGAAAGCAGCCGTAGATAATCCATAAGCAAATGAGCCAATAAGCATGGCTGTGTTTCAAGAGAACTTTGCCAACCTCTGTCATGTAGCAATGGAAATGAATGACCTATTGCTATGTTTAAAAACATGGATGAATCATACAATATAACGTTGAGCAAAAGAATGTATTCTGAAAGGTGAAGGAGGAGGCTGCAAAGGGCATGAGGGAGGCTCCTAGGAAAATAGTAATATTCTATTTAATGACCTAGGTGGTAGCTAGACGTATTCACTATGTGGTCATTTATTGAGCTGTACAATTATGATTTCTGCACATTTATAAACACATGTATATCTCAATAAAGAATTTTATTAATAATTATTTGAAAGCACTAAAAGATGATTCAAGGATAATCTAGAGATGCTTTGCTTTGAAGAAAGCAATGAAGGTAGCCAGATAATATCAGATGATGCATTTTCATAACGTATTTTGGAGTAACTTTAATTTTACTTTGTGCATAGGGTACTTGGCAAAATTGGGTGGCCATTTACTGCTCAGAGATGAAATTCAAGTCATGCTTGAGGGTAAGTGTTGAAGTTATAATGAAATCTTTATGTATAGGCCTAAATAACTTCACTGTTTGTGATTCAGTTTATATCTGAGCTCTATAGTGATGCCAGGGATGGGAAGAGGGTGGTAGAGGTAGCTAGGCAGTTAAGGGGAAATCAGTGGAAGGACTGGGTTAAGGGACATCTTCTTTATTTTTTATTCTTTCTCTCTCTGTTTCAATCTCTCCATCTGTCCCTCTCATTAGTTGAGACCTAACTATTATCCTAGAGTCCTTAGGAACTACAGAGAGTTAAGAATTCATTCACTCATTAATCCATTCAACAAACATTTTTCCAGCATCTACTATGTGACAGCACTATTCTATCTGCAGGATATACAGCAGCAGACAAAGCAAAGTCCCTTCCCTCAGAGGATTTACATTTTAGTGGAGAGCAATGTACACTTGCACCAGAAGAAATTAAAGAAGGGTAATGTTTATTCTTTCAAAATGTTTGGATCTTCAGCATCTCTCTCTTAGCCTCTGCCTATTTCCCCTTCAGGATCAGAATTACAAACAGGGGAGGCAGAAAATAAGGTGGCTGCCTTCCTTCCCTTTTTTGGTAATAGACTTTATATTTTAGAGCAATTTTACATTAATAGAAATATTGAGTGGAAGATACAGAGGTTTCCTGTATACCTCCTGCCCCCACACATGCAGAGCCTCCCCCAGTTACCAACATCCCCCAGCAGAGTGGTACCTTTGTTACAGTTGATGAATCTACATTGACACATCATTATCTTCCTTTTTTATCCATTCATATTTATTGACTGCCGGCTAAATACTAAGCACTCCCTCCATGTCACTCAGAATATTTTTCTTCTTTCGCTCTTCCTCCTCCTTCTGTTCCTTCTACTTTTTCTCTCTTTTCTATATCTGTCCTTTTTTCCTTCTCTATTTCTTTTTATTAAGAAAGAAAATAATAACTTCCCACAAGCTCAACATATGAATATAATGATATTAGTATTTTGGTATATATCTTATTGCAGATATTTTTAAAGAATATAAACTATTACCTATTTATTTTTAAAACTATCATAACTGTTTTATAACTTTTTCACTTACTCATGTGTCAGAAACATCTTTTCATGCCAAGAAATATGGGTCTACATCATCATGTTAATATGTATGTGCTACTTCACTTTATGATATCTCTAATTTTTAAGCACTTTCATATTGATGAACATTTAGACTGATTCCACTTTTTTCATTATTATGAGCAATACTGAACCTCTTCATGAATATATGTTTATGCTGTCTACCAGAATGCTCAGCACAGAACAGGCACTCAGTAAACACTTAGTGAATATTTCCTTTTTTCTTTTAATGAGGTCTGGTGAGGACAGAGGATAAGAAACTTCCTGGATGCTATTTGTCAAAGTAACAAAAATTGGGGGAGGGGGGTTTTTGTGAAAGGTGGTGAGGCTATTTAGGGTTAGAGCTTCTCAGACTATGAGAGTGATGCCTTGAATTAATGGCCTTTCTGCTGTTACAGCTATTGACCCAGTGCTTGGGGATGAAGATCCTGTGATCAGGGAGTTTGCAAAAATAACAAACACAATTTTTATGGAAACAGCCCATAGACTGACCTCCTCAAATATTAAACAAAGCTTCCGAAGACTGTTTAACTTAATCTACATCAAAAAATTGAAGCCTCTTTATAATTATAACCTTCCCAAGGACCTGACAGGCAGTCCTATGGGGATTAAAGAAACCAAGAATGATAAGGAAGCCATTACAGACAATAATTATGAAGACGTATTGGTAAAGAACAAAGATGTATCGGTAAAGAATGCAAGGTTCACGAGTGCCTTGGAGCACACCTCCGAAGAGGAATGATTTTCCTTTCCCTCTTGATAACTTGAGTCCGTTTGTAGATGCTTTTCAGAAGGACACTAGAAGCCTTTACTGTCTCTTCTTGATTCTCTACTCAAATATAGAAATGTGTTGCCTCTCTCTGTCTGACAGTGATTAGAAGACTTACTTCATCAAAGCAACTAACAAAATTGAAAAAACATATAAGCAAAGTGTTTGATGAGAAGCTCTTGGAGCTTGCATTAATCAATACATAGCTACTGAACATCTTCTAAGTGCCAGACACTATGCTAGATAGTGACGCTATCTGGATGATGTAAACAAGGTTCCCATCCTCAGGAAGGCCACAGTCTAGTGACACACAGTGTGGTTATTTACACCCTGCTCTGATGAATGCTGCCAAGGGCGGTATTTACAAAGGAAGAAATGGAGCTTGCAGGGGAAGAGGATTTAGAGCAGGCAAACTATTCCAGGTAGAGACACTGAGGCAAGAAGAGTGTTGGGGGAAGCTGGAGAGTTTGTTGTGGGTACAGGTGGTTAAGGAAAGAATAGGGAGAGCTGAGACCTGAGGGGAAGATTGTGCTGTGCCAATGGTTTTAAACTTTTTGAAATGAAAATTGGAGAGTCAACATAGTTAGTGGTTCCCATGGCCGCCAGGATCCAGTTTAACACTTCGTCCTGGTTTATAAGGAAGTTGATATATAAATGTTGAACTGCAGTGATCTTGCTTGACTTAAGGCTCCAGGCTCATCTTTCACTCATCTCACCTTACCTTCCTCCCACCCCTGCATCCCACCCTAGCATAAACCACTTCAGCCACAGGGAATTACTTGCTGGTAGATGAAAGCCCCATTTCCTCTGTTGACTCAGATGTTGTGGCTTTGGAATGTGTCAACTTGCAGTTCACACATGTTCTCATTTCTCTGCCAGCTCGCCTTGCTGGGAGTTGGGGCAGCAGCCATTCTACCTTCCCTTGGGTCCTTCTTCAGCTTCTCTGACTTCTGGGCCAGGTGGGTTTAGTAATGTTGACAAAGGACACCAGCTTCTCCTGCAGGACATCTGCATCATCAACATCATCAGTGTTGGAGGCAATAAGAGACTGATACAGTCACACGCTTGTGGGTTCTACCTTGTCCCTGCTCTCCACTTCACACCCACACTCCTTCCCCAATTGCCTGCCCTGCAGACTTTGAGCTCCAGCACAAGGTGTGAAGATGACAACTTTGCAGAGACTTCTTAACCCGCTCCCACAATTGCTTAGTCAAACCTCTGGTTGTGCCTCTCTAATTGAACCCTGATATATCTGAGATACATTTCCAGTCCTCTATTTTTTTTTAATTGGGGTAGAGTTGCTTAACAATGCTGTTAGTTTCTGCCGTACAATGAAGTGAATCACCTTTATGTATACATATATCCCCTTGCTCTTGGACCTCCCTCCCACCACCCTCCATCCCACCCATCTAGGTCACCACAGAGCACTGAGCTGAGCTCCCTGCTCTATACAGCAGGTTCCCACTAGCTCACTGTTTTACACCATAGTGTATATATGTCAATCCCAATCTCCCAATTCATCCCTCCCCTCCTCCCCCCACACTGTGTCCACACGTTTGTTCTCTACATCTGTGTCTCTATTCCTGCCTTGCAAATAGGTTCACCTGTACCATTTTTCTAGATTCCACATATATCCATTAATATACAATATTTGTTTTTCTCCTTTTTTTAAACATATTTATTGGAGTATAACTGCTTTACAATGTTGTGTTAGTTTCTGCCGTATAACAAAGTGAATCAGCTATACGTATACATATATCTCCACGTCCCCTCTCTCTTGCATCTCCCTCCCACCCTCCCTATCCCACCCATCTAGGTGGTCACAAAGCACCGAGCTGATCTCCCTGTGCTATGGGGCTGCTTCCCACTAGCTATCTATCTTACATTTGGTAGTGTATATATATCAATGCCATTCTCTCACTTCGTCCCAGCTTACCCTTCCTCCTCCCTGTGTCTATCCATTCTCTACAACTGAGACTTTATTCCTGTCCTGCCCCTAGGTTCTTCAAAACTATTTATTTTTTTTTGATGCCATATATATATGTTAGCATATGGTATTTGTTTTTCTCTTTCTGACTTACTTCACTCTGTATGACAGTCTCTAGGTCCATCCATGTCTCAACAAATGACCCAATTTCATTCCTTTTCATGGCTGAGTAATATCCCATTTTATATGTGTACCATATCTTCTTTATCCTTTCATCTGTCAATGGACATTTAGGTTGCTTCCATGTTCTGGCTATCATAAATAGTGCTGCAATGAACATTGGGGTACATATGTCTTTTTGAATTATGGTTTTCTCAAGGTAATGCCCAGTAGTGGGATTGCTGGGTCATATGGTAGTTCTATTTTTAGTTTTTAAAGGAACCTCCATAGTGGCAGTGTCAATTTACATTCCCACCAACAGTGCAAGAGGGTTCCCTTTTCTCCACACCCTCTTCAACATTTATTGTTCGTAGATATCTTGATGATGGCCATTCTGACTGGTGTGACGTGATACCTCACTGTAGTTTTGATCTGCATTTCTCTAATAATTAGTGATGCTGAGAATCTTTTCATGTGCTTTTTAACCATCTGTATGTCTTCTTTGGAGAAACGTCTATTTAGGTCTTCTGCCCATTTTTTGATCAGGTTGTTTGTTTTTCTGATATTGAGCTGCATGAACTGTTTTTATATTTTGGAGATTAATCCCTTGTCAGTTGATTCTTTTGCAAATATTTTCTCCCATTATGAGTGTTGTCTTTTTGTCTCATTTATGGTTTTCTTTGCTTGCAAAAGCTCTTACGTTGAATAAGGTCTCATTTGATTATCTTTGTTTTTATTCTCATTACTCTAGGAGGTGGGTCAAAAAAAGATCTTGCTGTGATTTATGTTAAAAAGTTTTCTGCCTATGTTTTCCTCTAAGAGTTTTATAGTGTCTGGTCTTACACTTAGGTCTTTAATCCATTTTGAGTTTACTTTTGTATATGGTGTTAGCGAGTGTTCTAATTTCATTCTTTTACATGTAGCTGTCCAGTTTTCCCAGCACCACTTATTGAAGAGACTGTCTTTTCTCCATTGTATATTCTTGCCTCCTTTGTCATAGATTAGGTAACCATAGGTGCGTGGGTTTATCTCTGGACTTTCTATCCTGTACCATTGATCTATATTTCTGTTTTTGTGCCAGTACCATACTGTCTTGATTACTGCAGCTTTTTAGTATAGTCTGAAGTCAAGGAGTCTGATTCTTCCCGCTCCGTTTTGCTTTCTCACGATTGCTTTGGCTATAAGGGTCTTTTGTGTTTCCAAAGAAATTGTAAAATTTTTTACTCTAATTCTGTGAAAAATACAATTGGTAATTTGAAAGGGATTGCATTGAATCTGTAAATTGCTTTGGATAGTGTAGTCATTTTCACAATACTGATTCTTCCAATCCAAGAAAAATCTCCATCTGTTTGTGTCATCTTTGATTTCTTTCATCAGTGTCTTATAGTTTTCAGAGTACAGATATTTTACCTCCTTAGGTAGGTTTATTCTTAGGTATTTTACTCTTTCTGTTGCTGTGGTAAATGGGACTGTTTCCTTAATTTCTCTTTCTGATCTTTCATTGTTAGTGTATAGGAATGCAAGAGATTTCTGTGCATTAATTTTGTATCCTGCAACTTTACCATGTTCATTGATTAGCATCATTGATGGTGGCATCTTTAGTATTCTATGTATAGTATCATGTCATCTGCAAACAGTGACAGTTTTACATCTTTTCCAGTGTAGATTCCTTTTATCTCTTTTTCTTCTCTGATTACCATGGCTAAGAATTCCAAAACTATGTTGAATAATAGTGGTGAGAGTGGACATCTTTTTCTTGTTCCTGATCTTAGAGGAAATGCTTTCAGTTTTTCACCATTGAGAATGATGTTTGCTGTGGGTTTGTCATATATGGCCTTTATTATGTTGAGGTACGTTCCTTCTATGCCCACTTTCTGAAGAGTTTTATCCTAAATGGGTGTTGAATTTTGTCAAAAGCTTTTTCTGCATCTATTGAGATGATCATATGGTTTTTATTCTTTAATTTGTTAATATGGTGTGTCACATTGATTGATTTACATATATTGAAGAATCCTTGATAAACCCACTTGATCGTGGTGTATGATCCTTGATCATAAAACCCACTTGTTCATGGTGTATGATCCTTTTTGTGTATTGTTTGATTCTTTTTTTAATAAATTTATTTATTTACTTACTTATTTATTTTTTGCTGCATTGGGTCTTCGTTGCTGTGCACGGGCTTTCTCTAGTCGAGGCGAGAGGGGGCTACTTTTTCTTTGTTGTGGTGTGCAGGCTTCTCATTGCAGTGGCTTTTCTTGTTATGGAGCATGGGCTCTAGGCACATGGGCTTCAGTAGTTGTGACACATGAACTCAGTAGTTGTGGCTTATGGGCTCTAGAGCACAGGCTCAGTAGTTGCGGCACAGCAGCTTAGTTGCTCCGCTGCATGTGGCATCTTCCTGGACCAGGGATCAAACCCATGTCCCTTCATTGGCAGGCAGATTCTTAACCACTGTGCCACCAGGGAAGTCCTGGATTCTTTTTGCTAGTATTTTGCTGAGAATTTTTGCATCTATGTTCATCAGTGATATTGGTCTGTAATTTTCCTTTTCAGTGATATCTTTGTCTGCTTTTTAGTAACAGGGTAATGGTGCCCTCAGAGAATCAGCTTGGGAGTGTTCGTTCCTCTGCAATTTTTTGGAAGAGTTTGAGAAGGATGGGTGTTAGCTCTTCTCTAAATATTTGGTAGAATTTGCCTGTGAAGCCATCTGTTCCTGGACTTTTTGTTTGTTGGAAGATTTTTAATTGCAGTTTCAATTTCATTACTTGTGATTGGTCTGTTTATATTTTCTATGTCTTCCTGGTTCAGTCTTGGAAGGTTGTACCTTTCTAAGAATTTGTCCATTTCTTCCAGGATGTCCACTTTATTGGCATATAGTTGCTTACAGTAGTCTCTTATGATCTTTTGTATTTCTGAGGTGTCAGTTGTAATTTCTCCTTTTTCATTTCTAATTTTATGATTTGAATCCTCTCCCTTTTTTTCTTGATGAGTCTGGCAAAGGTTTATCAATTTTATTTTTCTTCTCAAAGAACCAGCTTTTAGTTTCATTGATTTTTGCTATTGTTTTCTTCATTTCTATTTCATTTATTTCTGCTCTGAATTTTATGATTTCTTTCCTTCTACTAACTTTGGGTTTTGTTTGTTTTTCTTTCTCTAGTTGTTCTAGGTGTAAGGTTAGGTTATTTGAGATTTTTCTTATTTCTTGATGTAGGATTGAATTGCTATAAACTTCCATCTTAGGACTGCTTTTGCTGCATCCCATAGGTTTTGGGTCATCACGTTTCATTGTCATTTGTTTCTGTGTATGCTTTTATTTCCTCTTTGATTTCTTCAGTGCTCTTAGTTATTTAGTAGTGTATCATTTAGCCTCCATGTGTTTGTGGTTTTTACAGGGTTTTTTTTCCTGTAATTGATTTCTAATCTCATAGCGCTGTGGTTGGAAAAGATACTTGATACAATTTGAATTGTCTTAAATTTACTGAGGATCGATTTGTGACCCACGATGTGATCTATCCTGGAGAATGTTCATGTGTGCTTGAAAAGAAAGTGTATTCTGCTGCTTTTGGACAGAATGTCCTATAAATATCAATTACGTCTATCTGGTCTATTGTGTCATTAAAGCTTATGTTTCCTTATTAATATTCTGCCTGGATGATCTGTCCAGTGGTGTAAGTGGAGTGTTAAAGTTCCCCACTATTATTCTTTTACTGTCAATTTCCCCTTTCATGGCTGTTAGCATTTTCCTTATGTATTGAGGTGCTCCTATATTGGGTGCATAAATATTTACAACTGTTGTATCTTCTTCTTGGATTGATCCCTTGACCATTATGTAGTGTCCTTGTCTCTTGTAACAGTCTTTATTTTAAAGTCTATTTTATCTGATATGCGTATTGCTACTCCAGCTTTCTTTTGACTTCCATTTGCATGGAATATCTTCTTCCATCCTCCACAGGATCCTCCAATTCCTAATCCCCAGAATCTACAAGTATGTTACCTTACATGGAAAAGGAAGTTTACATATATGATTAAATAAAGAATCTTGAGACAGGGAGAGGAAACTGTATTATCTGGGCTGGCCCCATGTAATCAGAAGGGTTTTTATAAGAGAGGAAAGATTTTTGAAGATGCAATGATGCTGGCTTTGAAGAGGGAGATGAGGAACAGGAGCCGAGGAATTCAAGGAATGCAAACCTAGAAGCTGAAAAAAAGCAAGGAAATGGATTCTCCCCTAGTGCTCCCAGAATGAGCATAGTCCTACCGACACCTTGGTTTCAGCCCGGTGAAAGCCAGTTGGACATCTGAACCCCAAAACTGTAAGATATTAAATTGCTATTGTTTTTAGGCATTAATCTGTGGTAATTTGTTAAAGCAGCAATAGGAAACTAATATACCTACCTAGATTTCTACAAAACAAAGCAAACCAAACCAATTCATAACTCCTCACCCTTCTCCAACCCCCACCCTCCCAAAGAAAGAGACATAGCAACAAGTATAGTGGACCTTATACAAATGTTGAGGGTTTTGTAAAAGGTCAGATATTCTGTGATATTTACATGTTCTTCAAAGTCCTTTAGGCTGGTGACCAAGGATTTCTTCCTCACTTTCAACCTACTACAGTAACCTCCTCCATCATCTCCTGGTTCTCCCTGCTCTTTCTCCTTCTCTAATTTTTGTCATTTTAATTACAATGTGTCGTGTTGTATTCCTCTTTGGGTTAATCCTGTATGGGGCTCTCTGCACCTCCTGGACTTGGATGTCTATTTCTTTTCCCAGGTTAGGGAAGTTTTCAGCTATTATGTCTATGACTATCATAGCAACTGAGATATCTTCATTTTTTTCAAAGAATAAAAAATATAACTTCTGAATATGGAGTCAAGTGGTGGTGGAATATATAAGGCAGGTCTCAGGAAATAATTCAAGGCAAAGGAAAGCCCTCCATAGCTGAGTCAGCTAATTACCCAGCATAGGCACATGGCTAATCAACCAGAGACCAGTCCCCTTTGGTCTCTGGGTGGCCAAAGTTCTCACCAATAGAAAGTGAGCAGAAGCAAAGTATACGACTTTAGCCTAATCACTTGCTTAAGAAGGAAATCTGCCTTATTCCTTCCTGATGGTTGAATGTGGATGTGGAACTCAGCTTCAAACTTGCAGAAAATAATAATATACTATGCCCCTTGGAATATGGAAAAGCCCCTAACAGCCTGGATATCTGGATGGCTTCTCAGAGCAGGTCCTACCCATGCTGGACTTTTACATTAAAGGGAAATAAATGACTACCTATTTTAGTCTTTGCATTTATAGATCTCTCTATTGCAGTGATTTAGTCTTCACTCTAATTAATACAGCCCCTCTCCAAACTCCCAGGTCCCTAAAGCCTGAAATTACACTTTTAAATCTTTACCCTTTGCCATAAAAACAACTCTGTTAAAATGCAAACACTGTATCTCAAGAAGCAGTAGCATAATGAGGTAGCATTCAATTGTGTCTACAAATAAATGAGTCTAAAGGATCCTTTCTGGAGGAGAATGTAAAACATAACACAACTCTTCTATTCAACCAAAACATACCCCTTCCCTGAGGAAGACAATGGTCTCATCCAGTTACTGCTCTTAGCTCCAATTCTGTGACCTCTGAGTGACATGATACCCCCACTCCTTAGTCAAGTGTGGCTTCCCGTGGTCTGGCCCAATATACAATGGAAAAATACTTCCACTGGACTAGCAAGAGTAAAGTTGTATTTTGATCCTGTTTTTTTTTGTTTTGCTTTTGCTTTTAATGCTCTAGTTTCACTAGACTCTGCTGATTCCTCTTCAAGGAAACCTCCCTTCCTGCCCTCTTCTTTCACCACTTCACCAAGACATAGACAGAAAATCTAGTGGAACTATGAATCTATAGAAAGGAGAATGGTAGGAGATATTCTTCTTGGAGGTCCTTTGTCAGAGGACATGGGAACTGCAATTCTATAATAACATATTGATTGCAACTGGATCACCACTTAGAAATATATTCATGAGGCCAGAAACACCAAGCTGTCCCACAATGTCAGGGAATTTAATTGCTGATATTTTGGAGTCCTATTTCTTTACAGCTTGATTTCAGTTAATGCCTTTCTCCATTCCTTTTATTCTCCCTTTTTACCACCAGCATATATGAAATTTGTCCCAAATATGTTCACAAACTATCAGCTACAGAGGAAAGTATTCCATTAAGGGGTGTAACTGTGGCCAAGTGTAACCCCCCCAAAAATGACTTTTTAATTGAAGAGAAGGGATGAATGGAGGAAAACCCACAAGTAATAGGAGTCTTCTGGGCCAACAGTGGCTAAAATGAACATGACAACCACTACAATAAATGAGTTTGGTAATTCACAGCGTTCTTCAGGAAGATACTGAGGATATAAATCAATAAGGCCTGATATGCATGCAATATTAATTGCATAAATCGTTACAAAACATCTTGGAGTTTGGGAGTATATTAGGTCATTCCTTGCTCTTAAACTGTTCTACACTTTACAGATGTGTTTACTGAAAATCATAAAATAACCCCAACAATGAAATATTATCTAACTACTTCAGAAAAGTTTAAAATAAGCAGAATCCACACATTCAGAGGACATTACAGGTATTTCAAACACTTGTTTTTACTAAATGAAGAAATATATTTTTAATACTATTCTCTCAAAGCATTAACATTGACTTCCAAAATTTCTTCGCAATTTTTTTAATTTGCCACGATTACAAAGTAACAGATACCTGCTTGTCTTTGTAGGTTCTATTGGTTTCCCACTCCCTACCCCAAATTATGTTTCTATATCTAAAGCTGAGCACAACGAACTTTTAATGAACTCTTTGAGTAAACTCTTCCCAAGAGCCAAGCACTTTATATGTATTATATGATTTCATCCCCAACCTCTGAAGGAAATTTTTTTGTTCTCTTTTTATAGACAAAGGAATGAGAGCACAAAGACAGAGATTAATTTGCCCAAGGATACACGACTAGTACATGAAGTTCAAGGGTTCTAACCCAGATTTCCTGACTCTAACCCACCCAACTCTTGACTGATAAGCTCTGTTGCTTCTAATCTTATGAGGCTTATCATATGAGGTCATCACACTTTGTGGTTACAGTATCTTATTCATACAAAGATCCTGATTATCAAAAACATTTTACATCTCTTATCTTCACAACAACTTTATTCACTGTAGATAGGATATATCCCTTTTTAAGATTTTTTTAAAAATAAACTTTAGGTTTGTTACCTTTCCTAATTAAGAGCTGGTCACAGACTGACAAAGCCCAAGGAGATGACATAAACTGGTTAGAACCAACAGGTCCAAGATGGTGGACATTTTGACTTCCACTAGACATTGAGCCTCAGTATACGCTCATTGTAACATATCAGCATGCTAAATGACACACCCACAGTCACCATGACAGTTCCAAGGCTGACCATAAAAAGTCAGAAAGTGGGTAGCAGCCCAATTCCTGGAAGTCCCCACCCCTTCTCCAAAATAGCTGTAATACTTCTCCCACTCATTAGCCTGTGAACCTACCCACCCCTATACCCTGAAAACCCTATACCCTGGTGCCTCTCACCTTCTGAAATGGCCCACACTCTGTCTGTGGAGTGTGTTTCTCTCTAAATAAATCTACTTCTTTCCTATCACTTTGTCTCTCACTGAATTCTTTCTGCAACGAGAACATCAAGAACCTGAGCTTCATTACGTCCTGAGACCAGGTGTGTGATCTCAGTTAAAAGACCGTGGGTTCAAGTCTCAATCTGGGTCTTGGCTGGGTTCAAGTCCCAATCTGAGTTGCACGGTTTCAAGTATACAATTATAAATTGTTAACATATGCTATGAAAGGAAATACATTGCACTCTGTGATCTAAAGGGACCTACTATGAAAGGTGGATTTGAGAGGTTTCTTTAAGTTGAGGTATGGGGGTTATAAGGAATGTAGCAGTGGAAGAACTGGAGATCACTCAGGCAGCTGGAACGTGTGTGAAGGGATGGAGGCAGCAATGAGTTGGCACATTTAAGAAACAAAATAAATCAACTGCACTCCAATAAAAATTAATAAAAAAAAAAAAAGAAACAAAGACGGCCAGGGTTGATGGAGCACAGTGTGTGCAGGAGGAATAGCACAGGATGATACTGGAATTACTGACAGGGGTGAAGTCTGTGCCAAGAATTTGGTGTTTTATTTCAAGTTTAATGAGAAGCCATTGAAGAGTTTTAGGCAGGGAAATGACATCCAATCTGAGGTTTTAAGAAAGATCGCTTTGGCTGCTTTGTCAAGACAGCATTGGAGGTGAGAAAGTGTGAAATCAGGGAGACTAATCGGGCTGTTACACAAGGCCAAGAAAGAGGTGGAGGTAGTGAACTATGCTGCGACTCATGAGATAGATAAAGCATCCCAACTAGGATGTGTACCACAAACCAAGGTCAAATAGTTACCAGCTTATTGCGACCCACATGCTCCAGGAGAAGACCACTGATTAGCTGTTCTAGTAGTAACTGCATAGACTCATGCTTTCCTAAGACCAGCATCTCCTGCCAAGTTCACAAATTCTGACCAAGACCTTGCTTTCTTCTTCTGTCTTAAAACATCCCTTTGATAATTCCAGCGCCTGAAATGTGTAAGTACCTTTCGCAATTCCCCCCTTTTAAGACATTGTGAAACTCTGTGAAGGCAGACCAGCTTTCCATGGTCTGCAGGCTTCCCTCTGGTATGTGGCAGCTTTGACAGTAACGTGGGCTGTGTGCTATCAGGGAAAACAGAAAGAAGTGGATGGAGCCAATGTGTATCTTAGACGTAGACTCCATAGGTCTTGAAATCGAACATAAGGGTAAGAGAAGCAAGGTGATAAAGATCAGTCCCAAATTTCTGCTATTTCAACTCTAAGAAAATAAATCTGAGGAACTGATATAATATTTAAGAGCAGATGCTTTGGATCTGGTGAGACAGAAACTGACTCCTTACCCTGTGACCCAGTTGTAATTTTGGGAAAGTGACTTGCCTATTACAAGCCTCAATTCCCATAAATGTGAAATGGGGGAACACAAATAGAACCCCTGTCCTAAATTCATTATGAGGACTAAATGAAAAAACTATTATAAAGGACTTGGCACAGTTCTTAGCATACATCCAACAGTAAATGATACTTACTGTACTGAAGAATATTCACAAGCACAAATTCTAATATGCAAGACATTTAGTTTAATATGTTACCTGCATTTTTGTCTATAACAACTTCATTTTTATCACAAGCCCTCCCTTTTCGGCCTGGTAACAGAAACGTCTTCTCAGTTAATTCAGGTTGCTACCCCAGCTTCACCCTGTGGGTCTGATCTTCAGGGGCTCACGTGGCACCAAGCCATCAGGTGCTTGGGCAGGGGGCACAGAAGAGTGATGCAGCTGGTCCTGAGCCAGCATCTCCACAATGACATCTCTGAGACTGCCTCATGTCTGTTAGGTGTTCAGTCATTCCTCCTGATGGGGAGGAGAAACTGCTTCCTCTATCCTTCTGGGTTTTTTTGACTGGTCTAATAATTAAATTGACATGAGACAAATTAAGAGGAGAAAATAAAATGTTAATTTCATATGTACAGGAGTTTACAGAAATGTGAAACTCAAAGAAATGATCAAAGCAGGCAGCTTTAATAAGTTTTAGACAAAGAAACAATAAATTTGTGAAGAACTGACAAGACAAAGAAACTTAGGCTTGGGTACTAATTATTGAAGAAACGAAGCAGAGATACATAACTTCACAGCCCTGAATTCCCTGTCTCTGGCAAAAGGAGGTCTTTCTACCTCCTAACGCAGGAAGGGTAACTTTCACACGAGAGATTTATTTTCTGATTTCAGGGGGACAGAGAGGAGGGTCGGAATGTCCTTTCTGCACCAGCTGTTTCTCAAGTAACTTCAATTAACAATAATCAATATGCCAAAGTGATATATTTGCGGGTGGCCTGCCCTGAACTCCATCAATCCATTAGGGATGGATTGCGCCTTGTTCATTCCTATGCCAAGATCTCATGACACTCAGCTCTCTCTGCCACTCACGCCTCTTTGACATATGATAAAGAATCAGTTCCTGCTGCTAACCACCACTGTGAGAAATTAGGTAGGGCTGCCTAAGGCGTTTTGCCCTTTATGCTCTACTGTTCCCACTCCATGTTGGGCCAGGGAAGGTCTGGGGTCTTACCAGCTTCCATGTACTTTCCTGGGTCTATAAGTATGGGTGCGAGGCTCAGGTTCTCTGTCACAGATCTGCATTTCTCCCTCTCTCCCATGCAGGGAACTTAAGGGACGGGTGGCTAGAACCAGAGGTTCCAGTTCTCTCTCCTCCACTGAGAAGACAAGCTCACCTGGCCTGATGGATGAGACAAAATTATGTCCTTTCATATCTTTTATGTCCGGAGCTCACAATTTAATTTTTGTTTATTGTGTTCTATTCTGTTATGCCTCTCCTGAAGGCACTAAGTTGTAGCTGCTGTTGGAAGGAAGGAAAAGATCATAAAGTTCGGGGGATACTGAGAACAAAAAAATTGGTTAATTATCAAAATATTATCCCATTATATAGTTATTATCATTGTTCATATTTACTGTGAATTCGTTGATTTAAGGAGGGTTTATAAAGTTGTGAACAAGCACTTAGGCTCTGGAGCCAAATCGCTTGGGTTCAAATCCTAGCTCCACAGCTAATTATTTCTTTGGGTGATTGACTATGTTTTTAGTGCCTCGATTTCCTTATTTGTCATCGAGATGATTATGGTACCTTCCTCCCAGTGTTGTTTTGCGTGTTGAATGATATCACAAAGGTAAAGTGGTCAGAACCGTGCGCATAGTAAATGCAGTAAAAGTGTTTGCTACTATGACTATTAAGCTTGTCATGCTCTTCTAACACCTGGCACAGATTCACTGAATATATGGGAATTGGTTCTATAACTATTGGGAGAAAACAAACCACTGTGTCACTCCCCAAAGAAATATGGTATATGAATCCATAAGATGGGACTAAAATCTCTGTTCTCACCAGCATTAAAATCATATATAAAGCATAAATTTAAACTATTTAACTAAATACAGCTTGAAAAGACTCCTCATCGTCATTTATTTGTTCTATTTTTATTCAATTAAGTATATGTTTACTAGCACTAGCCACTGCACTAGAAACAGGAGGCACAGTTTAGATTTCATGGTTCTCACAATCTCCTGGAGGAAGACAAACATAAATAAACTGAGAAAGAAAAAACAGCCCTGACAGCTTCCCAACCTTTGTTCATGGTTCACAGTTCCAGGTGACCAAAATGATACTAAGTCTATGCTAAAATAATAAGGTTCATTCTCTGCTGTTTCTCTAAGAAATTCTATAATTTTTCCATAATCTTGACACCAGTGACCAGACAATAGAGAAAAATTTGTCAAATCCAGCCATGCTCTACCGGGGAGGATGAAGGAGTACTATTCTTAAAACGATCAGATTTGAAAAGAAGACAGATTTCCAGATTCATTACGCACATTTTGGCATAGCTTGTGATTTGAAATGTTAAGCTAGCTGTAGCTTAGTAATATTTAGTATACCACAGGGCCAGCCTAGTTAATGTAAAATATCTGTGCCCAAAGTGCTGAGATTTAACATTAACAATGTGAAAAAGAAGAATGAAATATTGCCATCTGCAGCAACATGGATGGACTTACAGATTATCATACTAAGTAAAGTAAGTCAGACAGAGAAAGACAATATTATATCACTTATAAGTGGAATCTAAAAAAATAATGCAAATCAACTTATTTATAAAACAGAAACAGACTCACAGACATAGAAAACAAACTTATAGTTACCAAAGGGGAACAGGAAGGGGAGGGATAAATTAGGAGCATGAGATTAATAGATACATACCAGTATATATAAAATAGATAAACAAAAAGGATTTATTATATAGCACATGGAGCTATATTCAGTATCTTGTAATAACCTATAATAGAAAAGAATCTGAAGCTGTACACCTGAAACTAACACAACACTGTAAATCAACTATAGGTAAATAAATTTTTTTAAAAATCACTGTGACTTGTGAAGTCATTTAAACTGCTCTGAGCTATACTGCTTGTTTGTAAAATGGAAGAGATAACATCTATTTTGCAGGACTATAGTGAGGATTAGAAGCAATGCATGTACATCTCTTAATATGGTGTCCGGCACATGGCAGGGACTCAAGAATTATGTTCTACTCTGAATGCTTGTAGGGTACTGGGTAATGCCACATATACCTCATTTAATCCCCAGGGCATCATTGTAATGTAGGTATTATTATCATGGTTTTGCATTGGAGGAGACTAAGACTCAGAGTGAATTGTTACAGACCCTTATATGCTCTGATATGCTCACAGGTCACTGTAGGGAAACATACTTGCTACATAAATGAAACAGTTCCAAGTAGCATTGTTGCTCCAGTGCAAGCACAGCATTAGTCCTCTAAAAACTTCAGAATGCCTCACTTGGCTTAACTCTTCCTCAGACCCTAGAGAGACCCAAAAACTAGCTCCCAAATCAACCTCCTGGTGAATGGGTCAAAATGGACTCTTGGAGTTGGGGGCAAAGGGATATATTTTCTTAGGGTTTTCAGCTCACATTACCATTGAGTGTTTACTGTATGTCCAGCACTGTTCTAAGTGCTGGGGATACAGCAGCGAAAAAAACCAAAAGGAATCCTCGCCTTGATGAAGTTTATATTGTAGCAGAAAATAGGAAAATAGACAGTAAACAAAATAAATAAATAAAAGATAGACAATGTTGGCTGACGGGGCGTATTGTAGGGAAAAAAAATAAAGTAGGGAAGGGGGAGAAATGTGAATGAGAGTGAGCTGTTCCAGCCGCCTCTTTTACTCTGCACGTGCCTAGGGTGTAAAACCGGAAAAGGACATCTCAGTACTGGATGTATCAGAGCAGGGCTCATTTGCTTTTTCCCTACCACAGAAGATTATGGCTAAGAGAGCTACTCTTCTTGGAGTTGCCTGGATGAAGAATTTGAGCCTACCTGCTTGAGAAATACAGTGGCATCGGGCGACTGTGGACATTCAGGATGGAGGCTTTGCTTACGTGGGTTGGTAACTTTCTGTTATTGCTAAGGTTGTTTACTTTAGGTGGCCCAGATAACTTGGCAAGCGTACTACTGGAAGGGACAATTTGAGGGCACTCTCCTTGCAGAGTCACCTACCAGTTCAACAAACACACCATGCTCCATGCCAGGCTCTGTGCTGTCCCTGGGAACGCTCTACCCATATAATTTAGTTGCCCTATCAAACAATTTAAAGGGAAGAAGTCGAAGGAAGAGAGTACTTTATAAGGCAAATAAATCAGTTCATGCTATACTGGTGCATACCGGGATTCAGAGATTTTATGATTTGAAATAAAAAGGCACTTTCACATTTATTATCTCATGACCATTTTTGTTATAAAAGATATTTACAAAGCACATTGTAAACTGATCCCTCAATTGCCATCAATTAACTTTCAGTTTCTTACCTCATAATACTGGTTCTGAATTATTTACCTTTATACTGTCTGCTTTGCTCCCTCTGCAGCCAGTGACTTTCACCTCCTTATGACTTCAGTCCCCAGTCCCACAGCAACACCCTGGATGTTGTTATCACCAGGAATTACCCCACCATTCATATAAACACAAGCAATCCTGCTTTGGGACCTCAACCTCTTATCTTTCCAAAACCCTGACACCTTCTGTATTAGCTGTTAGAGCTGCCATAACAAAATACCACAGAATGAGTGGCTTAAACAACAGAAACTTATTTTCTCACACTTCTGGAGGCTACAAGTCCCAGACGAAGGTGCTGGAAGTTTTGATTTCTTCTAAGGCGTCTGTCTACTGGATTAGTCAGAGTTCTTCAGAGAAAAAGAGCCAATAGGATATATGTAGATCTGTACAACAGGAGATTTATTGTAGGAATTGGTTCACATGGTTGTAAAGGCCAAGAAGTCTCACTGTCTGCTGCCTATAGGCTGAAGAAACAAGACAGCTGGTGGGATAATTCGGTCTGAGCCCAAAGACCTGAGAACCAGGAGCTCCAACGTTGGAGGGCAGGAGGAAATGGATGTCTCAGCTCAAAAAGAGAGAGCGAGGGCTTCCCTGGTGGCGCAGTGGTTGCGAGTCCGCCTGCCGATGCAGGGGACACGGGTTCATGCCCCGGTCCGGGAGGATCCCACATGCCGCAGAGCGGCTGGGCCCGTGAGCCATGGCCACTGAGCCTGCGCGTCCGGAGCCTGTGCTCCGCAACGGGAGAGGCCACAACAGTGAGAGGCCCGCGTACCACAAAAAAAAAAAAAAAAAAAAAGAGGAAAATTCACCCTTCCTCTACCTTTTTGTTCTATTCAGCCCTAAATGGATTGAATGATGCCCACAGGCATTAGTGAGGACAGGTCCTCTTTACTCACTCTATTGATTCGATAGTAATCTCTCAAAAACACTCTCACAGACACCCCCAGAAATCATGCTTTACCAGCTATCTGTGCATAACTTAGCCCAGAAAAGTTGATACCTAAAACTAACCATCACAGGGGCTTCCCTGGTGGCGCAGTAGTTAAGAATCCGCCTGCCAATGCAAGAAACACGGGTTCGAGCCCTGGTCCAGGAAGATCCCACATGCCATGGAGCAACTAAGCCCATGCGCCACAACTACTGAGCCCACGTGCCACAACCACTGAAGCCTGTGCACCTAGGGCCCGTGCTTCCCAACAAGAGAAGCCACTGCAATGAGAAGCCCGCGCACCACAACGAAGAGTAGCCCCCGCTGACCACAACTAGAGAAAGTCCACACGCAGCAACGAAGACCCAACACAGCCAAAAATAAATTAATTAATTAATTAACCATCACAGTTGCTTTCTCTCTGTGTCTTCACATAGTCTTTCTTTTGTGTGTTTCCGTGTCCTGTCTCCTCTTCTTATAAGGGCATCTATCATATTGCACTAGGGCCTGTCCTAATGACCTCATTTAACTTTAATTACCTCTTTAAAGATCCTGTCTCCAGATAAAATCACATTCTGAGATACTGGGAGTTAGGACTTCAGCAGCCGAATTTGGGGGGACACAATTCAGCCCATAACCTTCATTCCTACTACACTTGGTCTTTCACTTTAGTAGGACATTCAGACTCGAGCCCATCCTCTCACATCTTCATTTTCTTCTTTGCATGGGTAGGACTCTTGTCTTTCATTTCAGCCACCCTGCTAACAAGAGCCACAGTTCCACCATCCCTCTTCCATCGAACCCATCTAAGAAACACATACCATGGATCAATTCATCTGCTGTACCTCCCTTCTCTGCTCCCAGATTGACATTGCTCCTGGAGAAAAATCACACAAGCACATCCAAAATGGTGCTACTGTGCATGAACAAGTCATGTTCTGTTAGAAATTCATGCTCCTCCACCCCAACTAGACCCTGGGGCCCCGGGCACTCCTTACAGCTATTTCCTACATTTTGCACTCTCCTGAAGTCTACTGTTCTACCACTTGCCACTCATTCTCAACAGATGACTTTGCTCTCTGCATTGAAGAAAAATTAGGAGCCATCACCCAGGAAACCACTCAACTCCATGCTCCTGATCTGTGAGCATTTGTTCCTATTCCCATTCTTAACCACCAATCTACTTGACTTGGAATCAATTTTATTCCAAAATTCATGTGTTCTATTTCTATTGGAGGGAGGGGGTAGCAGAGGTGGTAGGAGAGAGGGAGAAACGAGTTAGCAAGATTATTTCTAATGTGCAGTCAAGCATAAAAATAAAATAAAATATTGTGTTCATGTTTTAATGCACAGTTTTGTATTTTATTCATTCTGTTTTAGGAGCTTTGATATAAAATCATATCCTATCAGGATTAAAATATGTAGGTTTCTTCTTTCTTAAGAGGCTATCAGAAGGTCTTATAAAAGTTACAAGTCAAATTTGAAAACCAACACTTAGGAAGTTGAGCAATGGTTGTATATGTGTATGATATGCACTTGAAACAGATATCTACTGGGCCCTGGAACTACTTCTAGGTCCAACATCTAAGCCTATTAGACCAGGTATCAATTGTGTTAGCAGTTGGATGAGGAGTCCAGGTGTCCCTGGCCCATCCCCCCAGGCCTCTCCTTCCTTTTCAGCTCTTTCACCACCCTTTGCTTTTCTTAAAATTAAGAAAAAAAAAAAAACAGAAACTTCCATTCTAATATTTAATAGCTCCTTGTACTCAGTTTTCTTAGAGGTGATCACACATAAATCACTTTTTATCTCCAGTATAGCCATCAGCTTAAAGATATAAACATGAAATAATTTAACTCAATTATTATGTTAGAAATGAAAATAAAAAATCTGAAAAGAAGCTTAGCTGCAAACTTGGAGGAGTTTTTAGATTGCATACATGATATTTTATCAATCACATATTTTATATACTGCAAAATTTATCTTCTCAACCAAGAAAAATGATTCTTTTCCAAACATTCACCATGCATTATTGCAGATCTACATATCAGTAACATATGAAAAATCTGGCAGTCTTTTCTAAAGTCAATTTCAATATCTACCACATTTTTTATTGACTTTGCTTTTTATTCCAAAACTTCTTTACATCTGTAAATTTCCCTTCAATATGTACACATTCTGTGCTTATTTTTAAGGCTACATCCCTGTAAGGAGAGCCTTTAAAAAAAAAAAAAAAAACTCAGAAGTAATGTTTCTGATTGTCCTCCCACACCTGGTCAAGGAGAGATCCCCAAACTCCATACACAGATTCCTCATGTTAATACCACTGCACTGTCCCTAGTGCCTTTCTATTTGCAAAGGCCTTATGCGTAATATCTCATTTCGTTACACTAACAGCATGAGATACATCCTAATGAATGAGGAATCTGAAGTCTAGAGAATCTAAATGAGTTGTGCTTGATGAGGTAGATAGCTGGTGAAGAGAGTTAAATCTTTTAACTCCAATTTCCAAGGTTCAATCTACTAAATTCATGTTTCCAATTTGAACTTTATTATAAGTATTATTTTTAATTGTGGTGATGCCTTTACCTGTCAGACTGTTAGCTGATAAAGAGGCATTGTCTGAGACTCTAAACATCCAATAGGATATCTGGATAGTCTATCACCTTTTCTTGAAAGCTAGAAGATCGACAATTATGTGTTGAAGAAAACCTTTATTTTGCTATCCTTAGTCTCCTAGAGCAGCTCTAATGGAGGACAGAAGTATATTAAGTACCTGCAACTCAACCTTCAGCATATATAAAACAGCCAGAAATGAGTTAGAACTAAAGATCCTAGAACCAGAGAATGTCAGAAAGTAGAAATAGTACCAACCAAGTCTTATGTACACTTATCAGACGCTTTCACTTTTCCCAGCTCTTGTTTCCCATAAATTAACACAAACTATCTGACATTTTATTACTTCCTACACGAGAGTGATACCAAGGACAGAGCCAGAGGGCTGCCATTCATAAATCTCTATTATCACCTCTAAGGAGATGATGACTTCTAGGAAACCATTATAGGTCATCATTTCAGAATATTATCCTAGTTACATGCCTAACAGACAAGTCATGAGGGATTTCCACACATATGCCAAGCACGGTGGCCTACTGACATATATTCAACTTAAGGGAAGACAAGGAAGAATTTATTAATAAAAATAATAATAATAAATCATAATACACTTGATTAAGGACTCTTCCATTTACAGTGAAATTATATTAGTTTCATTTACAGCAATAAAAGCACTAGAGACTTGGCATTTAGTCCAGGGTTCTTCTACATGAAGGAACAGAGACGGTGACCTTCCTGCAGGCAGAATGGCTCTGAAAGAGAGAGTTCAAGGGGCTAAACCCAGCAGGCTCAGTTCTTTACCCCAAATGCTACTGGGACTGCATCTCTCACTCTCACTTCCTGGGCTAGGTTAAAGTGCAACTCTTCTACTTCCTTATAACTTCAATTCTGGCGCTGCCTCACCATTACCACAATGCCACTGACTGCCACCAATGCCTATAATCTGACACAACAGCACAGGCAATTGTGTCTATGTGACCCACTCATAGGACTACAGGAAAAATCGCCCAAATGCCTGCCCTCTTTTGGAGTTGTGCCTTAATCTTTTCATGAAGGAGAACATATGTTTTAAACAGTGTGTAAAAGAGTTGTACCTACTGACTAGATGATTAAGGCACAATTTACACCTGAATGAAGAGCCAATACATCTGGAACCCCAGACACCTTCTCTCTTTAATTTCAACAAACAAGCTGCCCAGAAATTTCCCATAGTAGTAATAATCATCCCAATGCTATTCTCTCAGGCTGTGTTATCATGAAGTCAAATACAAAGGCCTTTACAGAAACAGTAACACCTTTGAAAGTGGCACAAATACGGAAAACACTGATGCTGTCATCTTTGCCACTGGTGATCCCTTCTCAGGTAAAGCGTCATCTAGTCTAATTCCTCTCCTATGTCCAGTTATACTATTTGCCTGCTATATACAGCTGACAAAGAGTTATTCCACTCCTCAGGATCCCATTTCTACACCCCCATACCCTCAGTTTGGGCTGATCATTCTCACCAACTGCATCCATGACAGTCTGAATTTCATCAGTCTGAACTCTTCATTCAGTTCCTGCCTTTGAAATCCAGCAAGCCTTGATCCTCCTTGTTCAATTATCCTCCTGTTGACAGCCTTTCACCATATTCCCTATCTATGGGAAGATTTTGTTGGCACTATCCCTGTTGGTCTTTTCTATATTTGTATAGTCCTAGAAGGATCTCCCACCACCCTGATTTGCACTGACACAGAGACACTTTAATGGAAGAGATGATTTTCTTTTTCTTCAAATGGAGATGAGAGTGGTACCTTCAACGTAACTGAATAAATGATATTTTTTTCTTTCAGAGACATTTTTCAACTTTCCTCTGTTCTGCTAATCTGACTAAAAATGAAAGAATGTTTCAGAAATTAAAATTCTTAGTAGTGAGCCTACCTACTTTTATAATCCAGCTTCATAAACAAATTTTATCTGAGTCATGTTCTTCCCCTTCTTTGAAATAAGACATTTGATTCAACTCAACTTACACAATACTTTCATGCCACTCAATTGCTGGGGTATATCAAGTATAGGTGTATCTGCCTGTCTACACACCCCAGGTCCAATCTATCATATTTAGCCATATTTAGTAATGTTAGCTATATTTAATTTAAAATTATTTATCATAATTTTAGCTTCAAATATGTATCTTTTGAAAATATTTGCACTATTTAAATGCTTTTCAAATATGTATTTAAATTAGGTGATTACATAAGTTTGGGTAATTATCACGGGACTTTGCAGAAGCCAAAGCCTAGCTGTTGGGAGAAATTAAACATCCCTAGCGCTAGGCTACTCTGTATCTGACACACTTAACTCTGCTTACCACAAACTCCTGTCTTTCCTTTCTATTATTCTTTTTTACTATTTTTATCCCACATCAATTGACACTTTTACTGAGCACTTTCTGTTTCAAGGTCCTGTGCTAGGCACTGGGGATATCATCATGAGTGCAGTATGTATTCCCTTCCTCCAAAGAGTTTAAAGGATAATTTAAAAGACAAGACAAATAGGAAATTAAATAATACAAGAGATAATAATAACTCAGTGCAAAATAACAAGCAAGGCAGAACATAAAAAGTTGTCATGAGTTAGGGAAAGGGAGTCATAGAGAGAACTGGGACTTCTGAGAACCTGCTTTATGGTGGGCTCTGTACTGGGTAGTTTTATCATTTAAAGCATCTCTAATTGGCAAACAAATTTTGTTAATCAGCATTACATAACTAATGCTGCTTCCTTGAGTTTTACCTATTTGAGACTTCAAAGTACTGATTGTAATTGAAAATAGTAATTTAATGTAGGAATTTACTATTATAATACGTTCCTATCTAGCTGCTACTATTAATATCCTCATTTTATGAAAGAGAAAATTGAAGCTCGGAAATACTAAGTAATTTGGTCAAGGTCAAATATCCAATAGGGAGAAAAAGCAATTTTTTAAATTCTAGACTTTATGTATGTCACACAAAAATTTAAGAGTATCTCAAACCCACACTCTGGAATAGGAACCAGAAGTCAATGACTCTCCCTGTAGCTAAGATAAGCATAAATATGACTCTCCCTGTAGCTAAGATAAGCATAAATATAAGTAGCATCACGCTAAAAGACGTGAAGCAGAATGATGATATGAATGTGCAGTACTCCTTACTAAGATACTGGCCAAGGAAGCCATAACTCCTAGCCTGTGTGAACAAGGGAACCAAATCTAGTGTGGTCTGGTCAAGTTTATGTACTTTCCCTGATCCTTAAACTCAGCAGTTCTCACATCCAGGGAAGGTTTTTTTCTTTCAGGGCTAGTGGGTGAGGTCAGGTACTATGGGGAAAGTGATTAATTCCTGGGCTTCACCCTTCATTTTTGATCTAGTGATCAGAAATGAAACCTAATCATGGTAATCTGTTTTATTTTGATTTGTAATCCATTCAGGTTATCTTGATGTTCACTGCTGTTTAAGAGCAGTTGCTCTAATGCATGTTTCAGGGCAAAACAGATTAGGTTTGGCTTTGGTTTAAGTGACTCAATAAAGATGACTTACAGTGATTTACCACTTGATTTCTAGGGCTGTTTGCTTACTTCTACTAAGAGCTACAAGGTGCACTGCCTTAACCTAAGAAAGGTTCTCTTAAACAGAAAAGTATACTTTTGTGCCTATATTTTTCTCCCCAGCTGTGCTTTCTTCCAGGAAGATCAAGTTTTGCTGCTAAATGAGTATGTGTGCAAAAATACTCTCTGAGAAGAAGCTTATGCTTATGCTCCATATATATCAGCTTATTTGTCCCTGTGGCCACCTTTTACAGTCGTCATATTCCATACTTTGCTGATTAAGAAATATACAAATGAAATCACTTTCTTAAGGTCATTCAGCTGAGTTTATATATGCTGGAGCTGAGTTTCAAAACAGCTCTGTCTGACTCTAAATCATTCTCCTTGGATTCTTCCCTCTTTGTCTTCATTTTCTCTCCTGCCCTATTCCCTGTCCAAGTCTTGAACCCCATAATATTAACCACAAACATAGGACTGAAGACGTTGTCAACCTTGGTGTTAGGTAGATTTCTAAACAGACTTTCTGCTCATATATGAGTGTTTGGAATAATTTATTGATTTAATGCATACTAAAAAGACCAACAAGATTGTTGTTTGGTAACCTCAAGTTTCATTATAGAGATTATGCATAAATGTTGTCTAATCCTTATTCATTCATTTCATGCTTATCTAATAGTATGCTTCTGAGACCAATTCTGACATGTGTAATAATATGCAATCTATTTTTATAAATGAAATATTATTATTCAATGGTAGTAATAACTAAGACATCATAGTAAATGCCTCTGATAATAATAAGCAAAACTGTCATCTTCCTAAAATAGTATAAGGTAATCGCTTTTAACCAATCCCCTGCCACCTGGAAACCCCTATTGTAACCATCATCATCATCATCATTGTAAAGATTAAACACCTTCCTCGTCTTCACTTTATAAGTCATCCTGTAACATCCTTCCTCTGAGCTTCATACCACTGTTGAGTTTGAAGTCTCCCTGTTCAAGAAAAGTTTGCTTCTCACACAATAAAGTATTGACATCAAGCAAAGCTCTCTGAATTTTATTTCAACAGTAGATAATGGGTACAGTGATAATTCAGATGTCAAAATAAATAGGTGTGTCTTTGAGACTAAGTAATTCCTTGGAAAGAAAGAAAAAATCACTTTACTATAAAACAGGGATCATACAACAACTTTAACTTTTTAAAATGTTTTTCAATTGAGACATAGTTGATTAACTTTAACTTTTATCACACCAGAAAATGCTAAGTTTTGTGCTTTAAAGGGGTTCATTTTGTTCTCTAACGAGAAATCAAAGAACATTTGATCCCCCAGCACCTTCAGAAGTCAAGCCAACAAAACTAGTTCACAAACAAAGTTTCATATAAACAAATGGAGCTAATCTTCAGACCAATTTAATTAATCTATAGATAAAATCCACAGTAATCATAACTATACCATTTTTCTTATTATATGTAACATTTTCATAAACTTATACTTTCTAAAGCAATTTCAAAACTTTTTATTATAACTTCTTCCTAATTGCTTCTGTATTACTTATGGATCAATAAGTGATGGGTCTCCTCCTCTTGATGATATTCTGGGGTTGCAAGAGATAGTGAAATTAAAGAATACTTATTTTAAAACTTACTGGAAATATCCTAAATTTTACAGATGCACCACTGTTGTCAGTCATTTAGGAGTAGAACTGGAAAAGTTGCAACAAAGGAGCTCACTCAGATGTAAGCTACATGAGGGAATGTATCTCTAATGCTTAGAACATTACTGGGCTCACAGTAGGCACTCATTTACTAGATTAATGAATGAAAAGTACATATTAATATAGTTTAAGATACAGATGAAAGATATCATGTGCATTCCCCATGGTTATAAATTCCAACCAGATCCATGAACCTTATCTATTTGCTATTTTGCCTATTTAATATGTCATCCAACTCGGCACACTGGCAATGTGTGTGTATGTGTGTGTATGTGTGTGCCATGTGTGTACGTGTACGTGTGTGCTGTGTGTGTGTGTGTGCATGTGCGTGTATGTGTGTGTGTATTATAGTGAAGTTAACTATGTGTCTGCCTCCTCTGCTAGGCTCTGCACTCTGTCTTATAAATCTTTATATCATCAGCATCTAGCTCAGTTCCTGACATGTGGTAAGAATTATGAAATATTTGTTGAACTCGTCAGCTAAGATTTGAATAAATCAATTAACATCTTTCACATTTTTTGTCTCAAAATAAAATAAGTGGGTTGATCTATAGGTGATTCTCAGTGGCAGCAGTACTTCTACATAGGATCACCTGGAAATGTATGGAGACAGGTTTTTTGTTTTCCTAATGCCAGAGATGTATCACTGGCATTTACTGACTGAGTACCAGGCAAGCTAAATACACTGCAATCACTAAGATAGTCCCACGCATTGAAGAATTGCCCTGCCCAAAATGTCATAGTGAGGCCATTCAGAATTTTAATCCTTAATGTCCTTTCAAACTCTAAAATTCTATAATTCTAAGTGGAAAGTAAATTTTGAAAATTGTTTTAAAATGCAGGCATGAGTATCAAGGTAACATCAGTTAATAAGGTTCCTGTTTTGCTTCCTATTTGCCTTTAGGTATGTTCCTAGCTGGCGTATTTCTCTCAAGTACATTATATGGACTCTATGAGTGAAATGGCCAGCTTTTCTGGTGTGAACCTCAAACTCATGTCCTTGTTCCTCATGGATCCAAAACCAGCCTGGGAAATCTTTTTGGCCCTTGTACATCAACCCAGTTCCAGCTGAGAGAATCTGGGAAACGGAACAGGGCCAAAAGGCTCTCTTATTCTCCCAACCCCCCCCAAAATTTATCAAAGCCACCAAGACAAGGAATCTCCCTCTAATGAGTCATAAAAGTGATGATCCTTATTCCTCAAGCCTCCTTCCTGCTCTAGATGGAAGGCTGGTAGTAATTGCTGCCATTTTCCTGGTGACTTACGGTTATTTGTAACTTGTGCAACTGATGGAAACTCAGAGATGCACGATAAGCTCTTTTTTATTTAGTTTCTTTCATAACAACCCTTTGATTTTCCTGCTCCTGGGGTAATATTAACAGTGTGAGTAACAACAAACTTGCCCTTTTGTAAAAGAACACCAGGTAGAGGAATGACTCAGTGTCTGTGGTTAGATCCAACTTTCAAGCCTATGTTTCTCAACAGTGCATCCAAGGGTCAAAAATCTGTGCAAATCACAGCCAAACTTTGTCATGGACTCCTGTTCTAATTTTTACCTATTTGTTAGCTCCCAGATGAAATGTAATCTTTTATTACCTAAGTTCTAGAACATTTTGGTTTTATTATTTTCCTGATCAAAAATTTTAGTTCAGTTTTATTTTTTAAAATTTTATTTATTTATATATTCATTCATTCATTTCCTTAGTCTTAGCTCTTTCATCCATTCACGTATAATTACCCCCCAAGGTAAAATATGTATACAACTTGGTATATATCCATTCACATTTTTCTCCCAAATTAAAATCTATTACAGATTATATCAATCCTTATCACCACGTTTCTCATAGCCATTATCTTTCCTTAATTACCAAGTTCTGAGAAACCAATAAGTCGTTTGGGTTATACCCCTCTTCTCGCTCCAGGCCCAAAATATGTGAAGTTTCTAATGGAAAACTATAGCTAGCATATGGTTCTTACTTCAGGATCATTCCACTTAAAATTGTCCATCCATTCCCTTAGATAAGACATCTCGATGGACTAATGACTAATTATCCCAGGCTCCCATGTAACTGTGGTGTCATGCATTTGGTATCTTTTTTAATTTGAGGGGATGCTGTGACTCAGCTATGACCATCAAAGGCCTTAACACAGTCAAGCAATTTGTAGCTGAGCTTAAATTGAACGTTAATTACCAACATCATAACCATAGGGGTTAGTCAATTCTTGTAGGATGTAAAAATTGTAATTATAAACTTGCACACATATTATCATCAAACAAAATTATCTTAGCAAGCCCTCTTAACCTTTAGCTGTACATATGGTACAGGTATCCACCCTGCTTCTCGAAAGTTTGTTTTATGCCACTTTGCCTTTACGAAAGACCTACAAAAGTACCTGTTGTCACTAACCAAAAGAAATACAAAGAAGATTTTCACTTTTATAAAAAAAGACAGGAAGTGAAAATAGCGTTCAGCGTTTGTTTTGCAGGAGCCCTTAGAGAGGCAGCACGCACCCCAAGCAGGGAGAGTGGCACTGGCAAGCTCCTTCCCTGGGAACTATACTCAGCATCTCAGCATCAAGCCACCATAGCTCTGAACTGTGTCTGTGAGCATCTACGCTTCATCTCTATTTATTTTGTGCATCCATTAGCAAGGTAATTGCTTCTTCCCTTTAAGCCATTGGCTTATGAAAGATTTCATAGGAATGCTCTATTTCTGAATAAGGGGACCTGTATAAGTTTATCTTGCCAAACCCCCAAAACAAAACTCTATAACAACTCATACAAAGCCTAAATAATGTTAATTATTCCATAATTTATAGCATATTTTCAGTTATAATATTTTCAGTTATAATCATATTTTCAGTTATAAAACCAGTTATAATCTCAACCAAACATATTCTAGCCTAACTCCTAATTAAATGAAATTTTAAAATGCTAAAATATTTCTAAAAGTTAAACTTAATGGGCTAGAATTTTTTTTCTTCTCTAATAGGTTTAACATGACCCCTCCCAATACTGACACAGCATTTAAAATTTCAAGATTTTTATGGAAAGGAATTTCTTTAGATCTGATTTAGTTAATGTAGCTTAACAATTAAAACAAGGCACCGAAAAATGCCTAGATGAGTTTATAAAACTTCATTAACACACAGGACTGGTCCTAGTCTTTCTATTAATTTTTAATAAAATTACACATGCAAGTATCTGCATCCCCTTGAGAATGCTCTCCAGATCAGTAAAAATTAAAAGGAGCAGGAATCAAGCACAATAATAAACAGTTCATAACGCCTTGCCTAACCACGCCCCCACGGGAGACGTCTGTAATCAAAATTAGGCTATAACGGAAAGTTTGACTGTTATATTAACTTAATGTCAGGGTTTGTAAATTTCGTGCTCGCTACCACAGTCATGCAATTAACCCAAATTTTTAAAAATTTGTCATACAGCATGTTTAAGATAATTTAATGCTAGTTAAGTTTTAATTAAAACGCTCCAACTAAAATTAAAACAACCTACAGGGGCTTCCCTGGTGGTGCAGTGGTTGAGAGTCCGCCTGCCGATGCAGGGGACACGGATTCGTGCCCCGGTCCGGGTGGATCCCACATGCCGCAGAGCGGCTGGACCCGTAAGCCATGGCCGCTGAGCCTGCGCGTCCGGAGCCTGTGCTCTGCAACGGGAGGGGCCACAACAGTGAGAGGCCCGCGTACCACAAAAAAAAAAAAAAAAAAAAAACCAACAACCTACAAAAGTGACTTTAATATTTCTGGTTACACAATAGCTAAGATTCAAGCTAGGATTAGATACCCCATTATGCTTAAACCTAAACTCAAGTAATTAATACAACAAATTTCTTGCCACAGTACTACTAGCAATAGCCTAAAACTCAAAGGACTTCATAGTGCCTTTTACATTCCTCTAGAGGAGCCTGTTCTATAAGTGATAAACCCAGAAAAGCCTCACCACTCCTTGCTGATACAGCCTACATACCACCAGCCTCAGTGAATTCCAGTAAGCACAACTATCAGCATAAAAACACAGTCAAGGTGTAGCTGAAGGGTGAGAAGAAATGGGCTACTTTTTCTACATTCAGAACATTAAAAATTATCTGAAAGCCTTTATGAAGCCAAAGACTAAAGGAGGATTTAGTAGTAAATTAAAAATAGCTTAAATGAATCATGGCCATGAAGCATGCACACACCATCCGTCACCCTCCTCAAATATTAATTTCATATTTATAATTATCTAACACATGAGACAAGTCAATGTACAAGTAACATACTGGAAAGCGTGCTTGGACAAATCAACGTGCAGCTTAAGTCAACCATATAGTTTACACCCAGGAGGTTGCATCTTCAAATGACCACTTTGAACTAAAGCTAGTCCAAACTTAACTAAACAATTGTATTTAAATTAAACATTTTTTTACAAATAAAAGTACAGGCAATAGAAATCTTAATGGGTGCTCTAAAGTACTATAAGAAAATGATGAAATAAGCATTTAAAGTATTAAAGAGTAAAGTTTACCCCTTTACCCTTTGCACAATGAATTAAATAGAACAATCTCAGAAGGAAGACTTAAGTCTAATACCCCAAAACCACATGAGCTACTGAGCAGGCAGTTTAAAGAACACACTCAACTACATGGCAAAGTAGTGAGAAGATATATCAGTACAAATGAAAAGCCTACTGAGCCTGGTGATAGCTGGCTATCCACAATAGAATTCCAGTTCAACTTTAAATTTACCTAAAAAAAAAAATAAGTCCTACGTAAAGTTAAATGTTATCCAAAAAGGTACAGCTCTTTAGACATAAGAAATAACTTTCCTTAGAGAGTAAGTATTAATAAATCCATAGTTGGCTTAAAAGCAGTCTTCGGTTAAGAAAGCATTCAAACTCAACAATTTTAATATCAGTAATAAAAATTGACTCAGTACTGAATTAATCAACTATAAAAGAAAACTGTTAATAACAGTAACAAGAATTATTTTTTGTAATAAGCTTAGATCAGATAACTACTGATACCTAACAATAAATTTAACCTAATAATTAACTATTAAATCAAGTGTTAATTCAACACAAGCATGTGCCTAAGAAGATTTTTAAACATAAAAGAAACTCTGCTAACATAAACCCTGTCTGTTGACCAAAGACACTACCTCTAGCATTTCTAAGTATTACAGGCATTTCCTGCCCAATGAAATATGTTTAACGCTGCAGTATCCTGACCATGCAAAGGTAACACAATCATTTGTTCTCTAAAGACTTGTATGAAAGGCCACGCAAGAGTTTTACTGTCTCTTACTTTCAATCAGTGAAATTGACCTTCCTGTAAAAACTAAGGAATAACAAAATAAGATGAGAAGAACCTATGGAGCTTTAATTAATTAATCATCCAAATACAAACATTTTAACCAAACTGAGGAATAATAAAAATTTAAATGGATTAATAATTTTGTTTGGGGTAACCACAGAGTATAAAAATAATTTCAGAGTGGTTTAAATTTGGACCAAAGTAGTCAAAATACATTTTGTCCCTTATTGATCCAAAAATTGATCAACAAAACAAGTTACTCTGGGGATAACTGCAATCCTGTTCAAGAGTTCATATTGACAGTAGGGTTTATGACCTCAATGTTGGATTAGGACATCCCAAAGGTGTAACCCCTATTAATGGTTCTTTTGCTCAAAAGATTAGTATCCCACATGACCTTAGGTCAGACTAGAGTGATCCAGGTCAGTTTCTATCTATTTAATATTTCTTCCAGTATGAAAAGAGAAATAAGGCCAACTTGACAAAAGTGCCTTCAACATAATAAATGATACAATCTAAGTAATTTCTATCAACCCTGACCAAGAACAGGGCTTGTTAAAGTGGAAGAGTTCAGTAACAGCATAAAACTTAAACCTTTATAACTAGAGGTTTAATTCCTCTTCTTAACAGTATGTTCAGAATTAATCTTCTGTTAATTGTTCCTATTTTACTTGCCATATCATTCCTTTATTAATCAAACAAAAAGCATTGGGTTACATATAACTTCATAAAGGACCAAATATTGTTGGTCTTCATGGTCTGCTTCAACCCACTGTCAATGTTTTCAAATTATTTATCAAAGATATAACCTCACACACGTCAGAATGGCTATCATCAAAAAGAAAATAACCAATGTTGGCAATGATGTAAAGAAAAGGAAACACTTGTACACTGTTGGTGGGAATTCAATTGGTGCAGCCACTATTAAAAACAGTATGTAGGTTCCTCAAAACATTAAAGTAGAACTACATATGATCCAGCAAGTCCACTTCTGACTATTTACTGGAGGAAAACAAAAACACTAATTTAAAAAGATATACACACCCCTATGTTCATTGTAGCATTATTTACAGTAAACAACTGCCATTTGGTACAAAATAAATAGACCTACAGGGTATTATGCTAAAGTGAAATTTTAAAAGAATATTTGGATATTTTTGTTATAAAACTGGTCACTAAAATTAGCTCTTACACATTTTTAAATGGCTAGGGATCAGCAGGTGTGTAAATGAATTCATATAATGTTGATTATGGAGGAGTTTTTGCCATTTTTAAATTTGTAAAAGTGATATGAAACGTGTTTATAAATAAAAACAGCTACATAGCAAAAAAAGAGGTACAAATTTTCAATTGTAAAAACACGTCATGGTGATGTAATATACAGCATAAGGAATATAGTCAATAATATTGTAATAATTTTGTATGGTGACAGATGGTTACTAGACTTACTGTGGTGGTTGTTTCATAATGTATTTGATTGTCAAATCATTATGTTGTACACCTGAAAGTAACATAATATTGTGCATCAACTATACTTCAATTTTAAAAAATGGGAAAGACAGAAAACAGTTATTAGTCAAAGAAATTTTATGACCATTAACATCATCAATATGAATTTCACTATGCATACCATATCCACTATTCAACAAATTTAGGTGTATTATTCTTATTATCTGTATCAAGTTTAGCTATTTATTCTCTGATCAGGATGAGCTTCAAGTTCAAAATAGCCCTTAATTGGTACACTCTGAGCCATATCACAAACGATGTCATATGAAGTTGTTGCACTAGCGATTATTCAATTAACTGTACTACTTATAAATGGATCATTTACGCTATCAACCCAATTATTACTCAGTAATACTTATGACTAATTTTTCCATCGTGACCACCAGCCATAATATGATTTATTTCTACCCTAGCAGAAACCAACCGAGCCCCTTTGTTATTAACAGAGGGAGAATCAGAATTTGTCTCCGGTTTTAACATCCAATATGCAGCAGGTCCCTTTCCCTATCTTTTCCAGCAGGATATGCCAACATTATCATAATAAAAATTTTACCTCTCTCTCCCTCTCTCTCTTTTTCTCTCTTACTCCTCTTCCTCTTCCTCTTTCTCTTTCTCTGCTATGTGAGGACACAACAAGAAAGCAACCATCTGCAAGCCAAGAAGACAGCTCTCACCAGAGCCCAACCACACTGGCACCTTGACCCCAGACTTCCAGCCTCTAGAACTTACACGGGCCTCTCACTTGGCGTGGCCTCTCCCGCTGCAGAGCACAGGCTCTGGACGCGCAGGCCCAGCGGCCATGGCTCGCGGGCCCAGCCGCTCCGCGGCATGTGGGACCCTCCCGGACCGGGGCACGAACCCGCGTCCCCTGCATCGGCAGGCGGACTCTCAACCACTGCGCCACCAGGGAAGGCCTGAATGTGGATCTTGATGTTTGAATATGTTTTAACCTTGCACAATGTCTATACTAACAATGTATGGGTTGTCTGATAAATAAATATTTAAAAATATTTTTAAAAATTTACCAAAAACTGTTTTCTGAGGAACATTCTGCAATCCCTATATACCAGAAAATTATACAATTATCTTCATTATCAAAACCCTTCTATTGGGCTTCCCTGGTGGCGCGGTGGTTGAGAGTCCGCCTGCCGGTGCAGGGGACAGGGGTTCGTGCCCTGGTCCGGGGGGATTCCGCATGCCGCGGAGCGGCTGGGCTCGTGAGCCATGGCCGCTGAGCCTGCGCGTCCGGAGCCTGTGCTCCACAACAAGAGAGGCCACAACAGTGAGAGGCCCGCGTACCGAAAAAAAAAAAAACCTTCTATTTTATTTTTATGAACTCAGGCATCTTACCCACAGTTCAGATATGACTAGTTTATGCATCTCTTATGAAGAAATGTTTACTCTAACACTAGCCTCATGCACATGGCATGTGTCAAATACCATTACTATAGCAAGTATTCCACCACAAAGAAATATGCCTGATAAAAAAGTTACTTTGATAGAGTAAATAATACAGGCTTAAACCCTCTTATTTCTAGACTTTTAGGAACTGAACCTAGTCCTAAGAAATCAAAAATCTCCGTGTTACCATATTACATCACACTCTATAGTAAAATCAGCTAAATAAATCTTCGAGCCAATACCCCCAAAATGTTGGTTTGTATCTTCCTCATACTAATTAATCCTCTTATCTTTATTACGATTTCATTTACCATTACTACAGATACCATAATATTATATTAAGCTCACATTGATTAATAATCTGAATTGGCTTCAAGATAAATATAATTAATATTCTAATCCTAATCAAAAATTGTAATTAGTAACATTAAATCCAAGACATATCCACCAAATATTTCCTAACACAAGCCACTACTTCTATACTTCTCATAATAGCTATCATTATTAAAATAATAGATTCTAGTCAACAAACAACTACTAAAATTTTTAATCCAACAGCATCTTCTATTATTATAGTGGCCCTTATTATAAAACTTTGACTTTCCCCATTCCATTTTTGAGTACCAGAAGTTACACAAGGTATTCATTCCATTAATATGAAGCTTAATCTTATCAACATGACAAAAACCTGCACTCATGTCAGTTTTATATCAAATTTCATCATCCATTAATCTAGATATATTCATTATTGCTCTAGTATCAATTACAGTTAGGATACTGAGGAAGGCTCAACTAAACACAACTGCAAAAAATGTTGGCCTATTTATCAATTGGCCATTTAGGCTGAAGAGCAGCTATCATGATCTATAACCCAACTTTTATAGCTCTTAATCTATTCATTTATATTACGTTAACATTTACTACATTTGTATTATTTATTTACAGTTCATCCATCACAACACTTCCACACATACGAAACAGAATACCTTTAATTACTACCATAGTTCTTCTAATTATATTATCCCCAGGAGGCCTCCCACCAAAAATAGCAGCATTATTATACCAAAATTAATACCTATTGTAGCATTACTTAATCTACATGATTAATTTATTCTACATCACTAACGTTATTCCTATCAGTAAATAAAAATAAAATGACAATTTGAAAATATAAAGCAAATTTTTTTTTAACCTCTATCCATTACTGTATCAGCATCAATATTGCCCCTAACGCCAATATTATCAGTACTGGCCTAGGGATTTAGGTTAACATAGACCAAGTCCCTTCAAAGCCCTAAGTAAGTGTTATCTACTTTGTTTCTGAGACATGGATTGCAAGACTCTACCTTGCATCAGCTGCATGCAGATCAAACACTTCCATTAAGCTAAATCCTCACTAGATGGGGATGCTTCCATCCCATGAAATTTTAGCTAACAGTGAAATACTCTAGTCAGCTGGCTTCAGTCTCCTCCAGCTGCTTAGGGGAGAAAGGTAGGAGAAGCCTGGCAGAATTAAAGCTGCCTCTTTGAATTTGCAATTCAATCTGTTATTCACTATAGGGCTTGGTAAAAAGAGGATTCAACCTCTGTTTTTAGATTTAGTCTAATCCTTACTCAGCCATTTTACCTATGTTGATAAACCTCTTATTATTCTCAACAAACCATAAAGATATTGGCATATCATATTTACTATTTGGTGCTTGAACCAGAATAGTAGGAACCTTCCCAAGCCTTCAATCCATACTGAATTAGGTTAAATGACAGCTTTATTAGGAAATGTTATTGCTTACACATTCTAATAACCTTTTTTTATAGTAATATCTATTATGATCAGGAGCTTTGGCAGTTGATTAGTAACATTAGTCATTGAAGCCCCTGATATAGTAACTCCTTGAATAAACAATGTAAGCTTTTACATCTCATATCATCACTTTTTGGTTGCACCAGGTCTTAGTTGTAACAGCCAGGCTCCTTAGTTGCAGCACATGGGCTCCTTAGTTGTGGCATGTGAACTTTGGCATGCATGTGGGATCTAGTTTCCTAACCAGGGATCGAACCCAAGCCCCCTGCATTGGGAGCATGGAGTCTTTTTTTTTTTTTTTAACATCTTTATTGGAGTACAATTGCTTTACAATGGTGTATTAGTTGCTGCTGTATAACAAAGTGAATCAGCTATACATATACACATATCCCCATATCTCCTCCTTCTTGTGTCTCCCTCCCACCCTCCCTATACCACCACTCTAGGTGATCACAAAGCCCCGAGCTGATCTCCTTGTGCTATGCAGCTGCTTCCCACCAGCTATCTATTTTACATTTGGTAGTATATATAAGTCCACGCCACTCTCTCACTTTGTCCCTGCTTACCCTTCCCTCTCCCCGTGTCCTCAAGTCCATTCTCTACGTGTCTTTATTCCTGTCCTGCCCCTAGGTTCTTCAGAATCTCTCTTTTTTTAGCTTCCATATATATGTTAGCATACGGTATTTGTTTTTCTCTTTCTGACTTACTTCACTCTGTATGACAGTCTCTATGTCCATCCACCTCACTACAAATAACTCAATTTCATTTCCTTTTATGGCTGAGTAATATTCCATTGTATGCATGTGCCACATCTTCTTCATCCATTCATCTGTCAATGGACACTTAGGTGGGAACACGGAGTCTTATCCACTGTGCCACCAGGCAAGTCCTCTCCCATCATCACTCTTACTTGCTCTTGCCTCATCTATAACTGAAGCAGATGTTGGAACAGGATGAACAGTATGACTGCCCTGAACTGGTAATTTAGCTCACAATGGACCTTCTATAGATTTGACTAACTTTTCATTACCTTTAGCAGGTGTCCCATCAATTTTAGGTGCCATCAGTTTTATTACTAGAATTATCAATATAAAACTACCAGCCATATCTCAGTATCAAACACCACTATTTGTTTGATCCATTCTAATTATAGCTGTACTATTATTACTTTCACTCCCAATGCTACCAGCTGATATTACTGTATTATGTGTCTTTCCTTCAATATTGAATAATAACCTTGCTGGGTAGAGTATCCTAAGTTGTAGGTTTTTCCCTTTCAGCACTTTAAATATATCATGCCACTCCCTTCTGGCTGCAAAATTTCTGCAGAAGAGTCAGCTGATAGTCTTATTAGGGTTCACTTGTACATGGTCCTTTGTTTTTCTCTTGCACCCTTTAAAATTCTCTATGTATCTTTTGCCATTTTAATTTTGATATGTCTTGGTGTTGGTCCCTTCGAGTTCATTTTGTTTGAGACTCTCTGATTCATGTACCTGGAAATCTGTCTCCTTCTTCAGCATGGGTAAATTTTCAGCCATAATTTCATCAACTATATTTTCTCCTTTCTCTCTCTTCTCCTTCTAGTACCCCTATTATGCAAGTGTTAGTAAGCTTGATGTCTTAGAGGTCCCGTAAACTATCCTCATTTTTAATTTTTTTTTCTTTTTACCGTTCTGATTATGTGTTTTTCGTTATTCTATCTTCCAGATCCCTTACGTGTTCTTCTGTATCACTTAGTCTGTTATTAATTCCTTCTAGTGTGTTTTTCATTTCAGTAATTGTATTCTTTAGCTCTGACTTTTTCCTTTCTATATTTTCTAGTTCCTTGTTAAAATTCTCACTGTGTTCATCTCTTCTTTTCCCAAGTTCAATTAGCATTCTTATTACTAATGCCTTGAACACTTTATCTAATAAATTATTTATCTCTGTTCCATTAAGTTTTCTTTTAGGGTTTTTTTCTTATTCTCTCCCTTGAAACATGTTCTTCCGTCTTCTCATTTTGTTTAACATTCTCTATCTCTACGAATTAGGTGAAAAAGTTACCTGTCCCAGTCTTGAAGGAGTGTCTGTGTGGAAGCATTCCTATGCAGTCCATGTGTACTCAGTGGCTTTGGTGGGAGAGCTGCCATGTTAGAAATCAGTGATCTCTTATAAAGTAGGATTCAAAGAGTTTTCTGGGATTCAACTAATCTTGAAGGGAATGTATAAACAGTGGAACATGTTAATTAAGGACACATTTGACTTGGATTTGTCTTTATTTTGTTGGACCTTTTAAACTTTCATTTTACATCATCCTTGGCCGTTGTCACAGCCTGTTGGGATTCATGATCTCTGTGTATAAGCAGATAAGTAAATAGATGGAACTGATAACTTAATTATAGTCCCAGAGAATGGGTAAAGTTCCCAGCCATACCTCCACTAATTGAAGGGTAATTCTGCCTCTTCTCATTTAGGAAGCAGGCAGGAGTGTGAGAACACCTACTATAGAGGAATACATCAACATAGGTACATTGAATTCGCAAGAGGCATATCCACTTAGAAATTCTCTTCCCTAGGAAATTTCTTAAAAACACAACGACATCCTCACTTTGAAGCTTTTTAGTAAGATCACCTCACAGAAGACCGGTAACACCCTGAACAACGGTTCACTTCAACAATGTTGTTTCTCTAAATCAGGGGTAGAACTGTAACCAAATCTAGTCCCATTTGTTTTGCACAACTTGCAAGCCAAGAATTGTTTTACATTTTGAAATGGTTGGAAGAAAATCAAAAGAAGAAGATTTCATAACACATGAAAATTATACAAAATTCACATTTCAGTGTCTAGAGATAAGTGTTATGGGATTACACCCATGCCCATCAATTTTCTATGGCTGTTTTCACACTACAGCATGGTGTGGAATAGTTGCAACAGAGACTTTATGGACCACAAAGGCAAAATATCTGCTATTTGGCCCTTTGCAGAAAAAGTTTGTCAACCTCAGCTCTAGAGCTCATGTGAGGAAAGGAGGCACCGAATCCCCCTGGGTATGTACAAAATGAGCACCTCTTTACAAGCTTGTATGGGCATCTTTGTATGCAGTTATGGGGATTGTACAAGACAAGGAATAGAGAAGAGAGTGAGCTAGTAGGGTCGAGGTGCTTAGTCCCAACATTCCTTCAGGAAATCAGTTGTCATTCCTCTCACTGATGCACCCACTTTTAAACTACCTCCTAGAACCTTGAAACTACAGGATCTGGGAGAAGAATAGTCGAATACAGTGTGTAGGGAATGTGGCCAGGAATCAAGAGTAATCTTATGACCAACGAGGGATGCCTCCTTGGGATGCCACATGCTCTAAGCTAAATCGTTCTTCCTAATGTTCTCTCTCACCCAGCCCTACTCCAGAGAACATGAAGGAAACCATGTAAAAGAGTGTGGAAAAGAGGGGCAATGAAGCAGGTAGTGGCCACTCCCCCAGCCAGGTCCTGGGCATTTGGCATTCTGAAGATGAAAGAGGTCTTTGCAGAAAGATGCAGCAAGTAAAAACTAGGCAGAGGTGTCCAGGAGAGGGACTGGGGTTAATAAATGGGTCTGTGACAGATGAAATATACTCCTGCAAAGGGAAGAACTGGGAAGAGTAGCCTTTTTTACCTTGTGGAGAGAGACAATAGCATTAGAGGTCAAGCTAGAATTGGGTGTGTCCTGCTCATCCTTAGATGAATAAAGCTATAGGAATGGTACTGCTTCCTAAGGAAGGTATCCATAATCACTATAGTTTGAGTAGCATTAAAAACTAAAAAGAGCTCTATGTAAAATGAGAGAAGATAAAAACATGTGATCCAAATTGCAGCTTAGAAAATTTAGTGAGCCTGTGATTAAAAAGAAAAACAATTTTACCTACAACATACCTTTATCATTTGGTAATTGCTAACTACATGCCAGGTTTACATATGCGTATATATAAGTGTATAGATATAAATACATGTACATAAATACATTTATGTAGATATAAATAATATAAATGTACATTTATATTATTTATGTATTTATGTATATTTGTATCTATGTACATTTATATTATTTATGTATTTATATTATGTATTTATGTATAAATGCACATAAATACATTTATATAGATATAAATACATTTATAGATATAAATACATGTATATATATATCCTCTAAGCCTTGTAACAATTGAGCAAGATAGATAGTATCCTCATTTTATTAATGAAAAAAACAAGAATTGGAGAGGTTCAATGACTTACCCAAGGCCACACAGCTCTAAGTGACTGAACTAAGATTTGAAGTGTCTCTGACTCTCCACTTCACCACATTTACTTTATAGATGAGCATCACCACCTCCAAGAAACACAAAAAGGCAATTCCTCCAGAATTAAATATATGCCAGTTTATGCTAAGTATTACCTGCTTAATGAGGGGACTCACTGAGTCAAATAATTGAGGTATCATCATTTTAAGTGATAGAGGAATATGGTTGGTAGGGAAACAATTTTTAGAAACTTCAATATACTTCGTGACCGGGAGTTAAGTGCAGTTTATTTAGTCTCATCACCAACATAATTTTACCTGGTGCTAATGGATCAATTTATGGAATTTGATCTTTTCCATGACTACACACTGACCAGAATCAAAGAAATACAAATTTGAGAAATCTAGGCCTTTGACCACAAAGGTCCAAAGAGAGGATAAGAGGAAAGAGAGAAAACCCATCTTCACTGCTGGGATATCTCAATTAAACAGCTAGTTTTCAACAGTATTGGGGGGCTACTATGAGATACCCAGAGAAGAATAAGAAATGAGAAAAATAAGGTAAATTTTGAATAACACATCATAAAATGGAGCAGAAAACTGCAGAGTCATCTATCTGGGACAAATGCCGGAGTCCCAGGCCAAGAGTCCAAGAGTGTAAGCAGTAGATTGGGTTTACTAGGACTAAAGGGAAAGCAGGGATTGGGCAGCCAAGAGACTAGAGCAGAGCCCCACTCTTGGCAGGGAGCTTGCTGGAGGACTGGGAAACGAGTTCCTCTTTAAGAGCAGCTCCTCCCATTTTGCAATAATCCCCCCGAGTGTTGGTTCAGGGAAGCATTTTTTCTTTCAAACTGCCCAAATATCTTGGACAAGACTTAAACCTTCAGAAGAACAGAAGATAAAGAAAAGGTAGAAAAAGAAAAAAAGGATGATACTGTAATGATGCGAGAGGGAGGAGAGTGGGATTGGTAAATGGAGAAGGCGCATGCTATATTTATACCAAATATGGCCAAAATGAGAATGACGTATAATTCAAGTAGATATTTTTTACTTTCTGAGAATTAAGGATTATGACTTTTGTCATCCAAATCTACTTCTCTGCATATCTATGTGATTTTGTCTAAAAAGAAAAAAACAGAGAAAAGTAATAGTCAGGTCTAAAGATATTGTCAGGAATAGGAAAAGGTTAGGAAACATAATTTTTTTTAGAAGAGAATGGAGGTTGAGGGTAGCAGCTAGTGGGAAGAAGTTGTTTTTAGATAAAGAGACTTGACTTTTCTTTTTAATTGAGAAGGTGAAGAATATTATTAGGGGAGAAAAGAGGGTGACTTCCTGGCATACCAAAACACAGATATAGCCAGACTTTATTCCTCAAGGCTTATGTTAAAGTAGAGAGAAGAAATAAATATGTGTATTTATGTGTGTGTATGTATATGCATTTATACACATACACATATATATTTGTTTCTTCCTTCATACATACATAAATGTTTGTGGGTATAAGTGTGTGTATATGTGTTTTAGTGGTGAATCTCCTCTTTCTCCCATTTACTGTCTCTAGTACAGAGTAACTGACAAAAGGCCAAAGGCAAAGAAGACAAATATTTTGCCAGATCACCAGCCTCTTAATTTTGGAGAGTTGACTGAAAACAAAGTGTTTCTTTTGGGAGGAAAAAATATTCTCTTTAGAAATTAAAGAGAAATGCAAAGTATAGTTAGATAACTAAAAAAAAGTTCTGATCTATTTTCTTTTAATATTGCTTTTCTTGGTGCAAAAACAAAGTTGCTTATTAAGCCAAAAAGTGATACCAAAAAAAAAAATCCAAAAATGAGTCTTCAGCAATACTGTTGCTGGAAATGTTCCCTGGGCCTTTGCACAGGCAACCATGGTGAAGAAAGTGGCCATCATTGGAGCTGGCATCAGTGGCTTGGCCTCCATCAGGAGCTGCCTAGAAGAGGGGCTGGAGCCCACCTGCTTTGAGAAGGGCGAAGACGTCGGGGGCCTGTGGAAATTCTCGGTGAGTGGGATGCCACTGCAATAGACTGGGGAGTGAAATGGGAAGTGTGAGAGCACATTGCTTGAACACAGCTTTCCAAACAAGCTGTCGTGGCAGTTACACTCACTCTATGAAACACAACATCAGAAGCAGGTTGGAAAGTAAGTCCCTTACTTACTTCAAAAGTAAATGAGGTAGTGGGCTGGTTACTCTCTGTGTACAGAGCTCAACTCCAATAAATCATTAATAAGTGAGCCACTTGGGGATAAAATACATGGTCAAATATTGGTTAGGTTTATGTAATGGAATTACATGAGTTATTCATTTAAAAAGCAACAGCTCTTTCCATTCTTTTGTTGGGTCTCTGAAACATCCTCTTAGTGATTCAGACCACAGATTTTAAGATTTCAGGTGCTGACTTTGGTCTTGCCAAAAACGCATAATTCATGAGATAGCTACGAGAGGAACCAAGAATAGGACACACTGATTTGAAGTTCTTCAATGACTTTTTACTTCTATGCATTTATATGAAGGACTCCGTCAGCAGACATGCTTGTAAGCTGACGTTAAATCACTTCCTGCGTTGTCTGACAAGCATATCATCGGGTGTGTGGGCTACCTTGTGCCCCCAACTCCCTCAGTGTCTCCAACCTTAGGAATGCTGTCTGGCTAAGCCTACTCCTGTTTTCTTCTTCTTCTTCTGATAAACCATTAACACATATGCAAACATAGGAAGATCATTAACCCTTTTTAAGCCACCATTTCCTTCTCAAATGCAAAATTAGTATTAAACTTTATAACTTAATAAAAGGTTGTATTTAAGGAGACAGTGTTTGTGACAGCTCTTTAAATATTATAAAGATATGAGAATTATTCTTATTAATGTAGATATTTTCTAGGCTGTAAAGAACTCTTCAAACCATGCAGTATCTTTTATAACATTGTGGAGCCCAGCGTGTCACTGGAATGTGCTGACAGATCTTCAGATTAGCACACTGATGAATCTTAGGGCTATTTTATTGAGCACTTTCTATATGCCAAACACCATTCCCATTTAATTCAGTCTTTATAATAATCCTATAAGCTAGGTATGAGTTTTTCCCTTTTACAAATGAATCTGAAGCTTAAAAAGAAAAGAAAAAATGATAAATGGCTGGTAAATGGTAAAGACAAGACCCCAATTCAATCTGACTTGTCTCTCCAGCCTGAATTCTTAACCTCTTTTTAAGCTACTGGGTGACATTTCAACAAGTGGCTTATTGAGCAGGCAAGTCTTCTACACAGTGATCTTAACCAAATCCTCATATTCAAACTTACTTTGCGGACTTCCCTGATGGCTCAGTGGTTAAGAATCTACCTGCCAATGCAGGGGACACAGGTTCCAGCCCTGGTCCGGGAAGATCCCACATGCCGCAGAACAACAAAGCCCATGTGCCACAACTACTGAGCCCATGTGCCACCAACTAATGAAGTCCGTGCATCTAGAGCCCATGCTCCGCAACAAGAGAAGCCACTGCAATGAGAAGCCTGCGCACCGAAGCAAAGAGTAGCCCCCACTTGCTGCAAGTAGAGAAAGCCCACACGCAGCAACGAAGACCCAACACAGCCAAAAATAAATAAATATAAATAAATAAATAAAAACTTACTTTGCAAAGCATTGCTGAAGAAAGACACTGCTGATATAGCTTTTGAGAGCAGCTGCCTCTCTTGTTATTCAAGGAAGACTTTAAAAATTTGAACCTAGCATCACAGAGTGATAAAACTACGCAGCTGCAAATATGTGCTACTCTTCAAGAAAAAGAAAATTTACCCCAGAGGCTGGAACCTCAAACACAGAAGCTGAAGCCTTGAGACACAAATGCTTATTACCAGGTCTTGAAACCTAATGAAACTTGCCCTGCTGGATTCCAAAATTGCTTGGGACTGGTGACTCCTTTTTTCCTTCCATTTTCTTCCTTTTGGAATGGGAACATTTGTAACTGGTACCCTGTGCCTGTCCCATCACTGTATTTTAGAGGAAGACAACATGTTTCCTTGTTTGGCAGGTCCAGAAATGGAGAATTTTATCCCAGGGTGAATCATACTCAATCTCATTCATACCTGATTTAGATGATGAGATTTAGGACTTTTAAGCTGCTGATATATAAGTGAGATTTGGGACTTGATTTGATGCTGCAGTGGATTGAGACTGTGGGGATGTTGGGCTGAAGTGAATGTATTTGGCATGTGGAATAAATGTGAATCCTTAGGGGCCTGACAGTGGACTGTGGTAGGCTTTTCAAACAATGGCACCCTCAAAGATATCAGGTCCTGATTCTAGCACCTGTAAATGTTCCTAATAAAGACAAAGGATATTTACAGACATGACTAAATTAAGAATTTGGAGATGATGAGATTATCCTGGATTATCTGGGTGGGCCCAAGATGCCATAACATAAACCCCTAAAATAGAGAGGCAGAGAGAGATCTGACACACAAAGATAGAAAAGAAAATGCGACCTCATCAGAAAGAGAGATTTGAAGATGCTATGTTGTGACCCTGAAGATGGAGAAAGGGGACATTAGCCAAGGAATACAGGTGGCCTCAAGATGCTAAAAGAGCCGAGGAACGCTGGCATCCACCAGAAGCTGGAAGAGACAATGATTCTCCCCTAGAGCCTCTGGAATGAACATGGTCCTGCCAGCACTTTGATTTAGGCCCAGTGATACTGGTTTCCAACTCCTGGTCTCTGGGATCATGAGGGAATAAATTCCTGTTGTTTCAAGCTGTCAAGTTTGTGGTAATTTATTACAATAGCCTCACGAAGCTAACAGAAACTAATATACTTGGTTATTCGGAGTTTCCAAACTATTTCACCTCTGTGAGAGGACTTAAAGATTGTAAATGATGTTGTGACTTGCAGTGTTTCTCAAATACCTCTAGGAGTCTGTAGCAGTATACCTAGAATTCACATCATGGGATTATATTATAAAATCAGGTTAAATTTTGTATTTTCATTATCTTTAGTTTCTAAAGATAGCACTTTACATTCTCTCAACTTTTTTTTCTTTCAGAGAGATCCAAATATTAGCTATGTGTAAAAAGGGTAAAGTGCAGGTAATTCACACTTTTGTAGCTGTTTCCTATAGCACTTTCCTATAGCCCTTCTACTTCTTTCTTATAACCCCAATCTAAAGCCAAGATGATGTATTTCCCTCACCTGCTCTGATCGCTGAGAAGATAAAGTACGTTGTGACTAGGATGCAGGTCTAGGGGAAAGGTCTTTCCTTCTCAGGAGTCCCCCAAACAATATGTGAGTAAACTGGATTTTGGCCTGAAGTGTCATGAATAAAGTCTGTTTTTTTCTGGGCATACAACCCATTGTTCACTTCCCCTGACTTTTTTCTAGCCTATGTATCTATTTGATCTTTAATATTTAGTCTCTCCTTGTGTTAATTATAATCACTATCAAGCTTCCTAAACTCACCCAAAGCTATGAATTCCTCCACCTCTGCATCCCAAATGCACACTAGCAGAGTCAACAACCCAAGGGAGCAGCGGAAAACTCACGCCATATTTCAAGATCACATTGCTTTCTGACGCAAACTTGGCAATTAATCTACCACTGAATTACTTGTCAAGAACAAGGCCACAGCCACATTGGCTTTTGATGTGATTGGAATATTCTAGTATTATACTAAAAATTTATATTCTACGGGCCTGAAAACTTTGAGTTATATGAGCCCTAATTCTAAATTTCTAGTGCTCAGTGCTTTTCATTATGAACTGGCAACTCTACATAGAGATCTACAGTTTGATCTTTCATCAGAGGGAAAATCATTTCAGATAGAAAACAATGTTAATTTTTTTAAGGAAAGAAATGTTTTTCTTTGGAGCCCCTTTTGGGTATTTTTTTTTTAACTTTATTTATTTATTATTTTTGGCAGCGTCGGGTCTTCGTCGCAGTGCGTGGGCTTCTCATTGTGGTGGCTTCTCTTGTTGTGGAGCACAGGATTTAGGCGCATGGGTTTCAGTAGTTGTGGCATGCAGGCTCAGTAGTTGTGGCTCGTGGGCTCTAGAGCGCAGGCTCAGTAGTTGCGGCACATGGGCTTATTTGCTCCACGGCACGTGGGATCTTCCCGAACCAGGGCTCAAACAAATGTCCCCTGCATTAGCAGGCAGATTCTTAACCACTGTGCCACCGGGGAAACCCCTATTTTGGGTTTTTTGTTTTGTTTTGTTTTGTTTTTTTGTTTGTTTGCTTTTTGTTTTTTTTTAATTGGCTCTTTAAATTTGAAAGTGCAATCTGAAGAATTAGACTAATGTTTACTTTGTTATTTTATTTTTTAAGGATCATAGTTTTGGTCAAATAGTAGCTTAACAACTATTGCATCTTGCACTTTGGTCTGTCACTAGTTGATATACAACACTATAAAAAAATGAAATATGCCTTATTTTCAAGTGCCCATGGAACATTTCTAAAACTGACTCAACCAAAAAGCCTCAAAATTTTTGAAAAAATGTATAAATAAAATGAAATTCTCTGTTGCCAATACAATAAAATAGAAATTTATACCAAAACGATGGAAAATACTGCCTCCAGGAAATTTTTAAGTTCTCTCTTAAAGATCTATTGATTAATGTTCTTTTAGAAGTTCGAGCCAATTCAATAAGACAAGCGATTGATAATAAAAAAGAGAAACTGGAAAGGAGGAAAAATTATCAGTTACTGTCCATCTGATTTTATACCATGAAGGACATCAATTGGAAAATGGCTGCAAAAAATAAGATAATACAATGAGGTTGGAATTACCAGACAAAAATCAATAGTTTATACATGTTTTAGAGTTAGCAAACTGGCTCTTTTTATACTAAAGCTGTTCTGTTTTATTTGATCTATACATTTTTAAAATTTTTTGATCCATTATTTTAAAATCATGATATTTCACATAAAGATCTAGGGATATATCTTCTTTTGAAAAATTAGAAAATCAGGCAACACTGTATCTCCTCTTACTCTAATACCTGGCCTCTTTTAGGCTAAATTTGAATTCTCTGTTCCACCATATTCGTTTTTGACCCATTTCTTGTAACTTCCTCTGTATTTATAGAATTTTTTTGATTGGTGCTATGTACAAACAACAATCCCTTAGAATATTTCAAACAAAAGACACACCCATTTACAAGATTTTCCATCTTCTCTTGTTCATATAGTTATACCATTCTTTTTGTTTAAGTAAACCTTCATGCTTATATTATTATAACCATGTAAATACTGTTCATTGTTATATTTTCTTTCTTAAATAACTTTTTGTTTTCACTGGAGCTAATAACTGCCTTGTGTCCTTTGTTGGTTTAATTTTATAAATGCTATCTCTAATTCAAACCCCAGGCCATCCCACAGAATTCTCTCAGCATGTTTAAACACACAAGGTGTTTCACCAGCTTAATTCTTCTCTCAACTATCTCTTAAAGATACTCTTTCAGATTGTCTTCCTTCTTTTCCCTAGGCTAGCTACACTGCTTTACCCTGGGTAACCCTATTTTCTGGAAACCTTATCTTTCTACTATTTTGTTTATTCTCTCATTTTAGTAGACTATATGAGAGTACATCCTCAGTAGTTTTCTGAAAAATTATATATGTGAAGTAAAAGATTGTAGACTTTGAATGTCTTAGAGTATCATTATTTGATCCAGATTCCCAGTTGATTAGATCTAGTCTCAGCTTTCACCTTTCTTTGGTCTGTTAAGTCAGTTATCACTCATGCATCTATATTCTACTTTCAAAATATTGTTGTTATTTCTTGTTTGCTTTTACTTTTTTTTCTTTTTTTTTCCTTGTGGGTTCATACCTCTGATACCTTTACAGTAATTTTAGTGGAAAAAGAGTTAAATGCATCTACATAATCTTTCATGTTTAATCAGAAGTCTGGATTACTTAAGTAATCAAAAATAAATAAATAAAGCTACTTCCATAAATAACCAAGGTTTGGTTCTTTGTTGAACACTTGCCCTACAAAAAATTTATATTTGAAAATGCAATTTATGACTCTATAGTCACTCTCTTATGAACTTCTTATATCATCAACTTAAAAGAATCAGTCTATAAACATGGGCTCTGAGATACACTATAATACCAAATAGGAACAGTAAGATGTTCATGACATATTTTTGTGTTTTTTTTTTTTTCTTTTTTAAGCAAGTCACACATGATGTGGTTAGTTGATGCTGCAACTCCTCTCTCATTAATCATGGCCTTTTCGGAATCCAAGAAAAACTGAAGACCAATCAGCTCAGCATTGCTAGGGGGATTTACTGAATATTATCCTGAAGCAACCAAAGTTGCAAAAGCACCTCAAACCTGTCTCAAAGGTTTGCATCATTTTTATTATATGAAACTCCTCCCTTGTTGTTACATTACATAATTTTCCCTGACTTTGGCTTGCTCCAAAACCTTACCTTTGGCCTTGTATTAGTTTTCTATTTCTGCGTAGCAAATTACTGCAAACTTTAGCAGCTCAGAACAACACTTACTTATTACTCTCAGGTGTACAGCATAGTTCAGCTAGGTTCTTTGCTTAGGGTTTCACGAGGTCAAAAATAAGCTGCTAGCTGGGCAGGGCCCTTATCTGGAGGCACAAGGGAAGAATCTGCACCCAAGTTCATACAGGGTGGTGACTGAATTCGGTTCCTTGCTGTGGTAAGATTAAGGTCTTTGTTACCTTGCTGGCTGTAAGTTGGGATTCCTCTCAGCTCCTAAAGGCTGCTAGTATTCCTTGGCATATGGCACCCTCCATCTTCAATGTCAAGAACAACAAGCTGAATCCTCCTCATACTTTGAGTGATATGATATTTACAGGTTTCACCCAGACTCAGAGGGCAAATGACTGTACAAGGCTGAGGAGCACTAAGGGTCACTCTTAAAATTCTGTCTACCAAATGCCTCTTGCTGTAAGTTGAGGGAAAGTCATGAAGCATGTCAGTGAACCCTAAAACTCTCACTCTGTCCTGGGAGATCCTCTCTCATTTTCTCCTATGAGTTCTTGATATGTTGCAATGTTTCATCAGTAAGTAATACTAGACTACTAAGTGTTCAGGTCACTCGTTTATGTCTAGCATAAATAGGACAACAGACAAATGTCCAGAATTACATAGAGAGAAGCATAAAAGCATTCTAAGACACAAGGAGTACCCCCAGTTGGCACAGCTTAATCTCTAGGTCTCTTTTGGATCAATGCTCAGTCTTTCAGGTCCCCTCCTTGCCCCTCAGCTCTTTCCAAAATTGTATCTGGGCTTATGGAGAAGGAGAACTTAAATGACCTTGGGGTAAAGGGAAGCCAAAGTTTCCCAGATTCAAACACAGGTCTTGGGACTGTCCTCTGGCCGCTCTGGTCTCCTGATGTTTCTATTCTATTTGGTTACCATTCACACTCATTCTTCAAGAGGATAAGACAGCAGTTGATGAACCTGGAGACTGTCCTCTCTTAACTTAATCAGGAGCCACTGAATCTGCTTGCTGAATAGACCTCACTTGCCAGGTCCAGTTTTCTCACTGAGTCCCTGACTCAAGTGGTCCACTCTGCATCTCTCCTAAAATGTCGCTTAGCTTCCTCCATGGCAACTCTCTGGTAAACTGCATACGAAGATTCTCAGATCATTTCTGCATCCCTGTTGGGAGCAAGCAGGAACTCCTATGTTTTGTTCAAACTGAATGGGTTCAAGAGAACTAAACTAAACTAAAGTTCTACCTCTTCCTAATCATTGCTACTTGAGTTTCCTGTGTCAACCTCCCTCTACCCAGGCTGGTTCAGGGGGAGGTTTTGATATGTATTCTGATATCTTACCAGAATTTCAAATGTGAAAACAAAAGCCCCTCTTCCCTCAGTGTTCCCCTCAATGTTAATTTCAGAATTCCAGAATAAAGCTTAGGACTTAAGTAATCCACCATTACCCCTTTTTCTGCCTCTATTCCCCTTTCTCCTTACCCAGTTCCTTTAAACCAATGTTTTTCAAACTGGAGATTATGACTCATCAGTGTGCTATGATATAAATTAATGAATCAATCTGCATGTTTAAATGAAATGTATAGAAAGTATGTGTGCAACTCAACTTGTCGAAAATGATTTATTTCATAAAACTTTTGTCCCCACTGTGTGTGTGTCTGTGTGTGTGCACGCACTGGGTTGCAATATAAAATATATTACTAACTATAGGGTATGGGCAAAAACATTTGAAAAACACTGTTCTAAACATAACCAAACTTCTCTCTGCCCTAGGTACATAAGAAAATATCATGATCTAATCCACCAGAACTACCTCATGACATGCTAAAGGAAATTTTTTTCATTGTGGTAAATAAACCACAATAAAGATTTGCTGTTTAACCATTTTAAAGTGCATATAGTTCTGTGGCATTAAGTTAATTCACATTACTGTGCAATCATACCACCATCCCTCTCCAGAACATTTTTAATCTTCCCAAAGTAAAATAATACAGAAATTAAACAATAACTCTCGATTCCCTCCTCTCCCTGGTCCCAGGCAACCACTGCTCTCAGTCTCTATAAATGTGATCACTCAGGGTACCTCAGCTAAGTGGAATTATACAGTATTTATCTTCTTGTGACTGGCTTATTTCACTTAGCATATATCCTCAAAGTCAATGCCTATCACAGCATATGTCAGAATTTCCTTTCTTTTTAAGGCTGAATAATACTCCATTGTATGTATATATCACATTTTGTTTGTCCATGCTTATGTGTTGACACACTGAACTCATGCATGGGTGAATTTTGGAAAATATCTATCACTGTATTTAATGGCTAAAAGGAATAAAATTATTCCAGTTACATGTTCTTTAAAGGACATGATGAAATTCAGAATTTGTTTCCCTTAGAAAAGCAAAGATGTTAAGAAAGATATATTTTTCCACATTCTAAGTTCCTTTGATTATCATCAAATTGTTTAAGTGAAGTTAATTTATGCCTCATCTTATTTCACTTACTTGTGGGTAAAGGCCGACTGAAAATGAGTGCTAATTATTTGGAACTGGCCCTGACTGTGATAAGTATACTCATTCACAAACTCTCTTCCATTTAAAACCATACTTTCACAGGACCATGCCGAGGAAGGCAGGGCCAGCATTTATCGGTCAGTCTTTACCAACTCTTCCAAAGAGATGACATGTTTTCCGGACTTCCCTTTTCCTGATGACTTTCCCAACTTTATGCATAACAGTAAGCTCCAGGAATACATCACTGCGTTTGCCAAAGAAAAGAACCTCCTGAGATACATTCAACTTAAGGTAAGATGTTATCAAGAAATTAATTCGGGGCATTGCTGTGAGGAATTTTCTTTTTATTAGTAGATTCCCATTAGTTCTTTCAGTGTCTCTTTCTTACTTGTCAACGTTTTTAACAATGTGGCTTCTCTGACCCTAGATTTAGAGAATACACATTCTTCTCAAGAATACGTAGGAAATTTACAAAACTTGACCACATTCCATTAACTTAAGAACTCTTTTTTCCTAAACAATTTATGGGTCAAAAAAGAAAATGCAATGGAAATTTTAAAATATTTAGAGCTGAACGATAATTTAAATTCTACATATCGGTATTTGTGGGAAGCAGAGAGAGCAAAACTTTCATGAAAATTATACGCTTAAATGCTTGTATTAGAAAATAAGCTGGGGCTGGGGCTGCTTTCTCCTTTTAGGCTCTGAAACTCCCCCTCCATCCAGTCTAATTTCTCCACTGGTGAGGAGCCTTCCCAAGGTGTGGGAACCTTTCCTCCTTCACAGCTCCCTCCCCGGGCTGCAGGCACAATCCTGATTCCTAAGGTTTTTCACGTAATCCTTACACACACTAAAATTTGAGAAGAACTTATGCTCTGAATACAGACATCTTTCATTTTAAGACAATAATGTTAAAAATAAAATGGCTAATGAAATACGTTAGGAAATGTCGTTACTACAAAAATTATTGGCCACCAGATTATTTACTACATGTGCTACATGCCTCTTGTAAACTATGATTCAATTCACTGTCATAGCTCCGAAAGGAATCACTCTTCTACTGCAGAAAATACTGGTCATACACAAGGAAGCATGTGGGGATAAAAAACATATAGACCATTTAATGTTCTGAATTATTCTGAAGGAATTTTGAATTTGTAATATGTACCTTCATAATGAATTAAGTATTTTTCCTAAGACACTATTAAAGATTTTTTTCATCCTATTTGATCAAGCTGGTGCCAAACCTACCTGTTAGCATAGAAAAAAAGAAGGCTATCTTTCTGTGTTTCTCTTAGACACTTGTATCCAGTGTAAATAAACGTCCTGATTTCTCAGTCACTGGCCAATGGGACGTTGTCACTGAAAAGGATGGTAAAAAAGAATCAGCTGTCTTTGATGCTGTAATGATTTGTTCTGGACATCATGTGTACCCCAACCTACCAAAAGAGTCCTTTCAAGGTAAGGCCAAAATTCAGGGTGCCATCTACAAATCTGACACGAATGAATGACCTTGATAATGTCTTTCTTACATATATAAAAGTACAATTTATAAAAGCACACATTAAATTAAAATATGCTTCCACTGTATCTAACATACCTGGTGTGCTAAAATTCCAGCAACTATATTCACCCACAAGATCTGTTACAGCAGTTTTTTAAATGCAAATCAAATGATTCATATGTTTCCCACTTTTCACTCAGGTCTACAACTTTTTAAAGGCAAATGCTTCCACAGCTGGGACTATAAAGAACCAGGAATATTCAAGGGGAAGCGAGTCCTGGTGATTGGCCTGGGGAATTCGGGCTGTGATATTGCCTCAGAACTAAGCCACACAGCAGAACAGGTACGCCTCCCAGATACTAAGGGAGTTCTTTAAAGGGACAGACACACCATTTGAAAGGTGTGATAACGAAACGGGAGAAGAGCAGGGTGCTTGATCGGAATACTAAGTAGTGTTTCATATAGCTCAATTTCCCTGGTAACTTGTGAAATTTTAAATAGCTTGTATGGCAAAGGCAGAATATCAGCAAGGAGTGATGTTGCCATTCAACAATCTTCTTCTTTGGGACATTTAGTGTCTAACATGTGTCCAGTAAATTCCTCCGAAACTAATGGGATCATTTTGGGATCATCAGATAAGCACTAGAAGAAATATGCACTAGAATTCAGTTATTGGTCATCAACACCAGAGAAGATTTGATTAAGATATGAAAATTTGCCTGGAGGAGTATAACAGAGTGTTGACCCTAAGATGTCGATTACAAGGCAGGGAGTTTATTTGGGAGAGCTCTCTGGATGAATACCTCTGAGGGAAGGGAAAGAAGTTTTCCTTTACTTACTCTGAAGCTAGGATAGTCCTTTAGAATTGTCTCTAGTTGAAGTGAGAGGCTGGGCCTTTATATCCTTCCATGAACCAGTCACTGAATGCAGGGAATCCAAAGAGTATAAGTTACCAAACTAACTGCCAAGGAGGGTTGACAGCTGAGGGTTGCCTTCTGGCAACACTCCCAGAAGCTGCTATAATAACTCCATTCCTAAAGGCAGATCTGGGGGATATATCACAATATCCAGTACAAATGGTCACCACTTTAATGGTTGAAATGGTGCTTTTTAAGGTCATCGTCAGCTCCAGAAGTGGCTCCTGGGTGATGAGCCGGGTCTGGCATGGTGGCTATCCATGGGACATGATGTTTATCACTCGATTTGAAACCTTCCTCAACAACAACTTACCAACAGTCATCTCTGACTGGTGGTACGTCAAGCAAATGAATGCAAGATTCAAGCATGAGAACTATGGCTTGATGCCTTTAAACGGGTAAAGTAGACTTAAACATGATATGCCTGCTAATTTTTATTTCAGTGTCAACAACCCTAATGTGTGTTGTAACCCCCAAACAAATCAAAGTGAAGTAATCACCTCTCACTTTTCAGAGGATAAAGAATTGCAAAAGTTAGGGGTATTTTCCTATTCACAATCCTCCTTACCAGATTTGCACAGCTGCGAAGTTATATAATATCAGTACCTCAGGAATTAGTCCCTAGAGTTATGATAATAGTAGTCAACGTGTTTTAAGCCCTTAATACAAGTCAGAGTCTCTGACACGCATTACCTCCCTTTATTCTCACAACAACTATGAGGATGGCTCTGTTATAATCTTCATTTCAGAGATGAGAAAACTGTGGTTCAATGTAGTTAACTTTACCAAAGCCGCACAGCCAGGAAGTTAAAGCCATGTCCAGATTTGCTGACTCTAGAGTCCCTCACTCTTAGCCACCTTGCTCTACTGCCTCTTTCTTAATGACGAAGTTAAGCAAAGCAGAACTTTCCCTGTGCTTCGCTCTCAACACCTGCCCCTTAATGGAGCCCTCGCACTGAACTATGGCCACAATGTTTACATCTTCAGTCTCCTCCTCACTCTCTCCTATAACATCCCCCAAGCCAGTCCCATGATAAGAAATTACTTTGACGTGGGTGAAAAACCCAAGTTATAAGCTGTTTACATCAAAGTTAATTCATTAATTCAACAAATATTTATTAAGCATTTATTATGTGCCAGGACCTGTGTTAAATCCTGTGGATATAGCAGTGAACAAACACATAAAATCCCTGTCCCACATTCTAGTAGTGGGAAACAGACAATAAACAAATAGCAGAAAATCATACAATGACATGTATCAGGGAGGAAAAACAAAGCAAGCAAGGGTAACAGGGAGTGCCATCAGGACAATTTTAAACACTCCGTAGGGGAGGCCTCACTGAGAAAACTTTTAAGCAAATTCCTGAAAGAGATGAGAAAATGAGCCATGAGGATATCTGGAGAAGAGTATTCTGGACAATGGGAACAGCTAGGACATCACCTCTTCAGGGGTATGACTGGTATGTTCAACAAACTACAATGAGCTTCTCTTCCTGGAGAAGAGGGCTCAGGAGAGTAGCAGGAAATGAAACCAGAGACATCAAAATAGCCAGTTGATGTTGGGTCCTGTAGGCCACTGTAAGGAGTCTGGCCTTTACTCTGCAATTGCAGTGGGAAGCAATTGCAGGCATCTGAGTAAACTGAAGACAAGATCTAAGTTAATTTGAAGAGATCACTTTGGCTTTTATGGTCATCACTCATTATAGATGGGTGGGTCAAGGAAGGAAGTAGAAACACTGGGTAAGAGGCTATTGTCAAAGAGTGTTATTCCTATGTTTTCCTCTAAGAGTTTACATTCTCTGATATAAATCACAACAAGATCTTTTTTGACCCACCTCCTAGAGAAATGGAAATAAAAACAAAAATAAACAAATGGGACCTAATGAAACTTAAAAGCTTTTGCACAGCCAAGGAAACTATAAACAAGATGAAAAGACAACCTTCAGAATGTGAGAAAATATTTGCAAATGAATCAATGGACAAAGGATTAATCTCCAAAATATATAAACAGTTCATGCAGCTCAGTATTAAAAAAGCAAACAACCCAATCAAAAAATAGGCAGAAGACCTAAATAGTCGTTTCTCCAAAGAAGACATACAGATGGCCAAGAGACACATGAAAAGCTGCTCAACATCACTAATTATTAGACAAATGCAAATCAAAACTACAATGAGGTATCACCTCACACCAGTTATAATCGGCATCATCAGAAAATCTACAAACAACAAATGCTGCAGAGGGTGTGGAGAAAAGGGAACCCTCTTACACTGTTGGTGGGAATGTAAATTGATACAGCCACTATGGAGAACAGTATGGAGGTTCCTTAAAAAACTAAAAATAGCATTACCATATGATCCAGCAATCCCACTACTGGGCATATACCCAGAGAAAACCATAATTCAAGAAGACACATGCATCCCAATGTTCGTTGCAGCACTATTTACAATAGCCAGGTCATGGAAGCAACCTAAATGCCCATCGACAGGCAAATGGATAAAGAAGATGTGGTATATATATACAATGGAATATTACTCAGCCATAAAAAGGAAGGAAACTGGGTCATTTGTAGAGACGTGGATGGACCTAGAGACTGTCATACAGAGTGAAAGTCAGAAAAGAGAAAAACAAATATCGTATATGAACGCATATATGTGGAATCTAGAAAAATGGTACAGATGAACCGGTTTGCAAGGCAGAAATAGAGACACAGATGTAGAGAACAAATGTATGGAAGCAGGGGTGGTGGTGGTGGTGGTGGAATGAATTGGGAGATTGGGATTGACATGTATAGACTAATATGTATAAAACAGATAACTAATAAGAACCTGCTGTATAAAAAAAATATATTTAAAAAAAGAGGCTATTGTCAAACATCCAGATGAGAGGGGTAGGTGGCTTGAACTAGGATCATCAATGCTCAGAAGTGGTCAGATTTTGGATACAGTTTGAAGGTAAACCCAAACAGCATTTTCTGTTAGATTGAATAACAGATGTGAAAGCAAAAAAAGGGTCAAGGATGTCTTCCAGACTGTTGATCTGAGCAAGAGGGCAAGGATGGAGGTGACATCTATTGAGACGTGGAAAACCATGGGAGGAGCGGAAATTTAGTTTTAAACGTATAAAAGTTGGAATGTCTATTCAACATTCGCACAGAAAAATGTGGAAACGCAGTGGGATACACAAGACAGAAGAGACATTCAAACCGTAAGTTTAAAATGTGAACTGAAACAACAACAAAAATGTGGACTGGTCAGAATATAGATAGTACTTAAAGAAATGAAAACTAGATGACGTCTCTTGAAGAATGAATGGAGATGGAGAAAACAAAAGGTATGAGGGCTGAGTCCTGGGGCACATCATCATTTAGAGGTCAGGAAGAGGAGAAGAATTCAGCAGGAGACACTGAGAAAGAATAGCGAGGTAGGTAGAAAGGAATCAAGAGTGAGTGATGACCTGAAAGCAAAATGAAGACCGTGTTTCATGGAGGAGGACACCATCAAGTGTGTCAAATGCTGCTAATAAGTTGAGTAAAGTGAGGAGTAAGAGTAGACCGTGGGATCTGGCAGCTTGAAGATCCTGGCGGCCTTGACAAAAGAAGTTTCAACACGGCAGTGGGTTTAAGATAAATGGCAGGTAATTCGAGCAGTTGAATCCAGCCTTTTTCCAATCAGCATTCCAACCAATCTCATTGTCTGGCTCAGTTTCCTCCCCAGTGGAGTCTACCTATGGGTCTCTCACAGCTCTCACCGTCCTATAAGAACAAAGTCTTTTCCTTCAACACTATTCCGTTCACCCCTAACTTCAGATTTATGTGCACTCACTAGAGATGTTACTGAATAAAAAGTAATCAGAAGTTCTCTCTTTCCAGATTTCCAGTGGCCTCTTCCTGCTCCTGGCCTTATTTAAATTCCTAGATGCTCCCTCCCTCACCTGACTTGTGCCTTTGTCTGCACGGGGCTCACACTTCACATTTTATGATAGAACCTGACTGCAGTCTTCCCACCTTTAGCTTCCTTCCACCTATTTGATCTTCTTTACATCACGATGACCACTTTGGAGTATGCTATGTTAAGAATAATGTCTAACATTTCGAGCACCATGTATGTGCTACAAACTATGCCAAATTCTTTATATTACTTAGGTCTCCCAATGACCTGTGGTAGGTATAACTTTATTGCCACTCCAGATGAGAAAGATGAGGCAAGAGAAATTAAGAAAACTTAATTTGATCAAGGTTCACAGTTGATAAGTAGCAAAGAAAAAAATCTAAAGACCCAGGTACTCTGACTTTAAGAGTTTTTCCTGATATAGGTTTTAACAGGGGGAAGGGCCTGAGTGCTTATTCTGGGATTTAGAGAGAGCTCTGTGGAAGAGAAGAGAAAGATCACAGGAAATAGAGAAGGGATCAGCAAAAAAACAATTTCTCTTACTCCACAATATTGTCTTACAACAGTTTTGTTCTTCAACCATATTGGTGACACTCCATGGCACATTAAAAAATCTTGAGTCATTTTCTCCTTCCTTACTAATTAACTATTAACAATCATTAATTAATTATTATGGACCAATAAAAGAAACAGGAAATGTTACTGTTCTAATGGTCATCTCTGTTTTCCATACAGCACCCTGAGGAAAGAGCCCGTGTTCAATGATGAGCTCCCGGCTCGCATTCTATGTGGCACTGTGACCGTTAAGCCAAATGTGAAGGAGTTTACAGAGACTTCGGCCATTTTTGAGGATGGGACAGTGTTTGAGGCCATTGACTGTGTCATCTTTGCAACAGGCTATAGTTACGCCTACCCCTTCCTTGATGACTCCATCATTAAGAGCAGAGACAACGAGGTCACCTTATTTAAAGGCATCTTCCCACCTTCACTGGAGAAGCCAACCATGGCAGTGATTGGCCTTGTCCAGTCCCTTGGAGCTGTCATCCCCACAACTGACCTGCAGTCTCGCTGGGCAGTACGAGTAATAAAGGGTAAGCAGACAAAGAAGCTCATTGATGGGAAAGATGGAAGCCAATGAGAATGGCTTTGAGTCTTTGTGAAAACAATAATCCTAATAACAAGGGACAAATCCTAGGTCCCATCCAGTTTCCAGAATCTGTAATTCTACATTTTTTAGTATTATATTTTATAAACAATTAAAAACATATTACATTGAATTGTCATAAACAATAGTACAAGGTATTATTCAAGGAGTAGTTTGTGATTAATAACTCCTTAGAACTGTTAATTACCCAAGACCTTTCATTAAACTTGAGAACACCAGAGACTCTCATCTTAAATGCATGACAACTTTATAAAATTAAGATTTCAAAACTCAATAGAATGACATTTCTTGAAAGGTTAATAAAAGATGTTTCAAAGCCAATATCCAGCCAACTTTAAACATCCACAGTCATGAAAAAAAAATTATCATTGCTAGAGAGGAAGTGGATTTCCTGCTCTATTTTCTTCCCTGTCATGGATCATTAGAAGCAGAAAGCACTTGGTGTGGTAGACAGTCTCTAAGGAATACTAAATCCCTGTATTTTAAAAAGAAAAAGGAAACAACAAACTTGATTGGGGCCAAGCAAAGAAGGCAGGCAGCATCATCCAGCCCTAGGCACTGGGATCAGATTCACACTAAGCTTTAAATGCAGTTGTGGGCCAATTCAGACAATAAGACCAAACAGGGCCATGGTTAAAGAACAAATAGAGATGTCAAAGTTTAGTGTGCAAAGTCTAGTTGGTCTTAAAGGTATGAAAATTATGGATAAGGAATCTTAGCTGGTCTGCTTCCTTTGAAGCCACATCTAAGGCTTCCAGTCCTACCTGACTTGCTGGGGTTTAAGTGTTCTTTTATACTGGTGGTTGGAACCTGCAACTACATAGCCTGCATCATCGCCCACCACCAGGCTACTATCCACATCATTACAGTCCTTTATATCAGTGATCTCTCTGAATCTCCTTCCCTCCCCGGTCCCCAAGCAGAGATGTGTTGCAGGATGATGTTACTCCAGTGAGGCAGCAGCCAGGAAGGTGAGGGCATGAAATTCTACTTAGAAAGAGCTAGGATCAGGGTCCAGGTTCAAAGAGACTGGCATTAAAATGTGGGACACTTACTCTCTGTGTGGACAAGAGTTGTAACCTGGGCTCTGAAGAAAGGAGACAAGGCAGATACCCAATCAACAGAGAACTGATGCACAAGGCAAAGACTCAGTCTTGGGGGAAATGGAAGATAAGGCAAACAATCCAATTTGGGGGAACCAGGGTACCAGGACAGAGGGGTCAGCTACAAGCAGCCCAATGGCAATAGCTGGTGGGCTATGGAATATAGCCTCTTCTCCATCTCTCCTCCTGCCCAAGGACAGAATGAGTCCCAAGGTTTGAAACAAGGCCATGTCTACAGACTGTTCACATGACCCTGTCTATAAGGATTTCAGGAATAGGGAGTTAGGCAAGTCATTGTAGGTCTTGAGCAATCACAGCTAGGCTGGGAATTCTGGTTCCAGGTGATCGCAGAATTGCCAAAGAAACCACATTAATTTGAAGCATCTGGGTACAAAAGTTTGGGTCTAGATTTCAGAGAATTCTATAAATTGATGCCAGAAAGAGCCTGAAATCTTGGGGCAGCCCCAAATCAGATTTGGTCTCCTGGGACTTCCCTATATCCTTGGTGACTTATGGACAGTACATATCCTCAGTCTCATTCAGGTTTTCAGAGAGAACCCTGCGGCTTCACTAAATTCTCTATCTTATCTGCTGGAAATTCCCTTTCCTGGCAAAGCAAGATAACTTCCTATGAAGATTTTTTTTCTTAAATCTTAAAAAAGAGATGCCTATTTACCTTTGGCTATAATTTATTAGAGAACATACTTAAAAATAAAGCTGAGAGATTAGAATATATAATCTAATATTTTGAAACTGATTTTTTAAATCCGATAACTGGTTTAAGTGCAAAGATACAAAGGTAAAAGATTATTTGGGTAATGGCTTTTAATTATTGTGACGAGTATCATCGCTGAGAAGATTGGGAATGACCTGTATGTTTGTCTCAAAATTTTATTTTGCTAGACAGTGACAAAAAATTTGGAAATACTAATGTGATTCATAACTCACTATTAAAAAGGAAACATTGCAAGCTGGTCCTGTGCCAGACTTACTTAACTACTATCATGTCTTTCCCTTTTTATAGGAACTTGCACTTTGCCTTCTGTCAAGGACATGATGAATGACATTGATGAAAAAATGGGGAAAAAGCTCAAATGGTAAGAGCAGCTATTGTAAAGGGATGTAGAATTTTCATAGAAAAAGCAGAATTTGTGAATACTTGGGACTGTTTTAGTTTTAAATGGCCCTGAGTGAGGTCATTACGTTGACAGCTATGAGCTAAATTCAGCCATTCAACAAATATTTATATCCAGGATCTATTTTGCACCTGATACCCCACTAAATCCTGTTTTAACCCTCCATAGCTCCTGCAATATGTCATAGAAAGGAAACCCAGAAAGATTAGAAGTTAGAGGAGTTTGGGAACATGTGGATGTGGACTTCAATTTTCTAGCCCATAAATCCTCTAAGATGTAAAGGATGCCTTCCAACAGATGGCTCTAATAAAATGAGAACTAGTCAGAAGAACCGGGCTCCAGTCCTACCTCTGTCACTAATTAGCTCAGTGGTCATGAAGTAATAACCTCACTTGAGCAAGAGACAATTTACCTACTTGTAAATGTGAATAAAAATGCCTTTCTCAGCTGCCTTGCCGTGTTGTGGAATGTCCAAATGAGATCAGTATGAAAGTCCTTTAGTAACAACTACAAAGTACAGGATAATGAGCAATAGTCCCCTTACCAACACAAAGGATAGATGCTGATTCCCATGGATAAAAAGGTGTGAGGCATTTTCCCTGTTCTTGTTCCTATACAAAGCGTGGATGACCACAGTCTCGTTTCCTCTCCCGCCCCTAGGTTTGGCAAAAGCAATACCATACAGACGGATTATATCGTTTATATGGATGAACTTGCCTCCTTCATTGGGGCAAAGCCCAACATCCCATGGCTGTTTCTCACAGATCCAAAGTTGGCCTTGGAGGTTTACTTTGGCCCTTGCAGCTCATATCAGTTTAGGCTGGTGGGCCCGGGGAAGTGGCCAGGAGCCAGAAATGCCATCCTGACCCAGTGGGACCGGACGTTGAAACCCACGACGACAAGAATTGTTGGGAGTCCTCTGAAGCCTTGCTTATTTTGCAGTTGGTTCAGGCCCGTTCTTATTTCTGTTCTGTCAATTGCTGCTTTCCTTGTGTTGTTCTAATCATCATTCCATCTAGGATTCTGAAAGTTACTAACACTACCTGGGAAGAAACTTTGCTATTTAAAAATTAGGAATTGCACACCTCCTACTTTCCTATTTAGCAGGCGTTAGTCAGTAAGACAGTACTATTTCTAGGCCTTTAAATAAGCCCCTGTAAGAATCATGTCATGATCTAAAGAACATTAATCAATTCTCTTCAGGTTCCACTAACATTTCATAATTCCATAACATTTCCATAACATTTCATAGTTAGATATATCCTCTTTATCTCTAACCTAAGTCATCTCCTGAAACATTTGACATGATTCCTTTTCTCCTTAAACAATGTTTGAAATATGTATTTCAAATCTAAACAAAGAACAGATTAAGCAGAGTAGCTGCAATATGATAGTCCCAGCCTACTTCTACAAACTATTTGCAGGGAGAATTTGGCTATTATATTCTATTTCTGTCCTCCAGGAGATTCCTCCTGTCCCCTGGCCAAGAAACATAGCATGGAGACCCCATTTATAATGAAAGTTAGCAAGAAGTAACTCATTTTATTTAGATTCTCAATAAGGAACCAACTTCCCAACATGTAGCAGCAAAATAATGACAACAATAACAATAATAATGAGTAGAGCACCAAATATACCTTTTAACTGAATGGACAATCTTTTAAAAAATTAATATTTAGCCAAAGCTATGACCCAAGCCTAATAAAACCTGATACAGATCATATAAAATTATATACCCTTATAGAATGGGGTGCCAGAATAAATCTAAAATTTTATTTTTTAAAGTATTATTACATGTTACAGTTAAATTTTGACAGCTAAAGATTTTCAAGTTTGACATTATGGAGCAGATAAAATAATCTGTCAGCGTCACCAGCCACCAGAGGGCTCTGCATGTTGTTGAACTCCATATTTCTTACTACACCTTCATTTCTTTTTTTTTTTTTCCAAACAGACTTTATTAAAAAAAAATCTTGTGCTATACTTGGTTATAAAGGGACAGTCACAAATTTGGGGGAAAATACCATTTTATCTTTCTTATTCATTATTCCTTTCTTTATTATGCTTCTTTAGACGAAATACTCCTTACAAAATCCTGGAATCCATATTCCTTATGAAATACTCCTTACAAAATTTCTAACTGAAGCCATTAGAGCAACAAGAGAGGAGGAGATCACATTTTTCTCTAACACTTTCTCCTTTTCTTTTTTTTTAAATTCTCTTGATATTTTAATCTTTGGAGCTAAGATTTATTATGGATGTTGTTGTAGACAACTTTAAATCGTTCCCTTTTCCTAATTGTTTAAGGTAGCAAAATAATATTCTGCTTTTAAGGTCTTCTCACAGATGTGAAGTATTCCCAAATATTCCCAAGTGAAACAGAACTTTTCTTGAAACCCTGTGGCCCACATGGAATCAAGTAAACAAATTAAATACAGCACATAAAATTTATTTTGTTTCATGTTATAAATGCTAGTATGCAAAATAAATTGAAGATTAAAATTGATACAGTTTCTTTTATTCTTCCTCATATGATTCTTTAAGTTTTTGTAAACATTAATTGGCTCATTAATAGTTTTCCTAAACTATTGTAGCCAACATACTCTCTTAATAGTCCTATTAACATCTATCTATTCCCATACTAAACTGAACTATTATCAATGTCTTAATTACTTTGGTACATAACAGTAATTCTCAATCATTCAATTCCACAAGTTACTCTGATAAGACTAAATATGTGTGTGTGTGTGTGTGTGTGTGTGTGTATTTCAACTGACACACAATTTGAACATATGAAGCACAAAAGATTTTTTTCACTCCCAGTTTCATCTAGAAATTCTTACCAGTTCTTAAAAGTGCATAGTCAGATATTAAAAATAAAAGCAAATAAAATTTTTTTTGTACAGCTGTCATAGCTATGCTGATTAGATATGAAGCTGACCTGCAGGATCACACGATTATTGGCCACACCCACTTTCCGCAACGGGAGGAAGGACCTTGAAATGGATTTCGGCAATTCAGCCATTCAGCGGTTTCCAGCTTCTGAAGCCAAGTAGCAGTTTTGAGCCAAATACTGAGACCAAAGTCAGTCTTCAGTGTATTTACCTACCAATCTTCTTCACTTCCTCTCTTCCTTCCTGTCTTCTTCCTCTTTATCTTCCTCTTCTTTCTTCTCTGTTACTATTCTTACTTCTTTCTTCCTTTCTCTAACTTCTTCATCCTCCCTCTTCCCCTTCCTTCTTCCTCTTTCCTTTTCCTTCAGCAGAAATGATTGGAGGCAGGAGTATTCACTTTGAAGGACCCTTGGATCTTCTGAGATGGTGTCCCACATGCTAACCCCAAACTGTCTTCCAAGAAGTGAGCATGCTCCCCTAGACACAACCATGCTACATGCTGTGATGAAGATGCTGAGTTAGATATGGTCCCTGTCTTCAGTCAGGTACAGTCTGGTATGTAACAGAGAACTGAAAAAAAAAAAAAAATCTAACTTTGCCTTGAGCAAGCAAAAACTTCTAATTTTTTGTAGAAATCCAGCCTCTGTGTTCTCAGTTGCCCAAGATTTTCAGAAATTGCTAGCATCTGCTATGTTAGAGTTTAATTAAAGTATTGAAGCTTAATTAATATTCAGAATAACCCTTTAACACAGGTCTTATCACCAGGGCTTCTCAGAAGTCAAGAGAAGCCTGAGACTTTTTTCTATCAGAACAATTTTTTAAATGAAGAAGTGTCAAAAATATTATAAAAACTGTAATTTATTTTAAAAGTTTATATAGAACTAAAACTTTAAAGCAAAAGATATGACACAATATTACATATATATTCACAAGATAGTTATAGGTTTTATTACAAAAATAGGAATTCATAATACCCTAGCTGTACCCTAAGACACAGCTGCAAATTCAATGTTTTAAGATAGAAAATGTCTTTCAGTTCTATCATTGTGAATCTCATTTGGAGACAACATCAAAAGAATAAATGTGAGGTCCTTTATGAATATGAGTCTTCGGCCAAGTGGTCTCTCTGATGGCCCTTCTGATCAAGATCTTAGAAGTCAATAGTCCTCAACACAATCCAATGCAATGTCCCCCTTTTAATAGTAAGTATTTTACAATGCTCTATTTACAGTCCTGAAGTGAAATTTATAGACAATATAACTTACATACACATATAAAAAATACATCTTAACCACTATAGCCCCATTGTAATGTTTAGGACCTCTTTGGGTTTTTTACCTACAAATACACAACCACTGGGTTTCAAAAGTTGCTTGAAATATTGGACAAATCATTGTATAGGACTTTACAGGGTATCTAATGTCTAGTACTCCCCAATCATGCAACAACAGAAACTGCCCCTGCAAACTTCAAAAATGTCCTAAATGGAGTGAAATCACCCCTAATAAGAATCATTATAAAATGGTTGAAAAATCTGAGTCTTAGAGATTATAATCCAGGATTACACACTCATCCAGAAAGGGCACAGTTCAAATCCAAAGCCACATCTCATGACATCTAATCCAGTACATTTTTTTCAGAATGTCACAACTGCTCCTAATTTGGAATGGATTTCAAGGTGACATCTGACCTTATTGTGTCTGTCCAAGATCTGTTGATCTTTGAGACCCAGAAATCATGCATCACATAGTTCCCTTCAGTACAAATAATATACAAATCATAGTCCAACTTACCAACATTAATAAATGATATTAGTTCTGTATAACAAGCTCTTTGTGTTGACATCCAAAAGTGATGAGGAATGGTTCTAAATTCCTTTATTTGAACCATTTGTATAACCACTTCTAAATTTTCTAGGTTTACATATACCACTGCCTACTTGATATATTTTCTTGCATGTGGATAGGCATCTCAAACATGTAGTTTTAACTACTAAATTTCACGCTTCATTTTCCCCACCAACAACACACCCATGTATACCCCAAATTGTTTCTTCCTCAGCCTTACTCATCCTGGTAATAAGATGTCTAAATATTCAGTTTCTCAAGCCAAAAACCCAGGCATGATCCTTGATTCCTTTCTTTGTCTCAGGTATTAGTTTGCTAGGGCTGCCTAACATTTCAATTTCTATGTAGCAGCAAAGGTGATCTTTCTCAAACACAAATAGAATCTTGTCACCCCGAAGATTAAATCCCTACAATGTTGAGCCATTGCAATTAGAATAAAATTAAAGTCCCATCATGACCTACAAGATCCTGCTCTACCTTCAACCCCATCTGATACATTTTTCCGCCCTTCTGTATTCCCACCAGACTGGCTTTCTTTCAGACTAAATTCATTCCCAACTGAGAACAGTTACATTTGCTGTCGCTCTGCTTGAAATGTTTTATCTCAAGATGTCTGCATACTGACATTTTCTTATGGTATTCAGATCTCAATTGACATAGGACAATCTCAGGAAAAAAAAAAAAAACCGCCTTTCCTGGCCACCCAATTTACATCAGCATAACCCTCTTTCAAACCATCCTGTTTTATTTCCTCCTTGGCGCTTCTTTTTTCTGAAATCATCTTATTCATTTTTTTTTTTACTTGTTTCTTATCTACCTTCCTCTTTCTCACTCCCAGCTACAATATGAACATAAATCCCGCCTGTTTTATTCTCCACTGTATCCTCAGTGCCTTCACTGTGTCTGGTACTAGTGGATACTCTATAAATATTTATTAAATTAGTAAATACATTTGCATGTGTATTCACTACACTTCATAAAAACATGCATTTTAATACATTCTTAATATATATTTATTCAGTAAAATTCTTTAACATGTTCCCTTCAAAGTCATTTTTATTCTGTAAAATAAATAGTATTGTTCATTACTCTCAAATTGTGATATATTCATTATATAAAATGATACATCCATTGGCATTTGGGTAGTGCAATAAAAATTTACTTTTATACGTCTTAAATAAGTATTATAGTTACCTTTTATCAAGATGACTAGTATCAAAATTAACCTATCATAACAAATCATATCAATATTAAACATTAAACCAATTAATATTAAATCAAGAAGTATTATGTTTTTTAAGCAATTCTTTCTAATATCCAATCTATTGTTCTTGAAAAGACATTTAAAATAGGCCAGGTGATAGATCAGGTTAAGTCAAATTTGTACTCTGTATTTGATACATTCACATTTATAGAAGCAAATGGGAATACTTGAAGGACAAAGGAATCAGATTCTTAAAAACAAACCAGGATATTATTTATTTTGAAGCTGACTATTTGGGGGTTAATAGTCAACTAATGGAAAGAAACCCATGTTACTAATTCATGAGGCTAATCAACTTGCTGCATAAACTCCAGAGGTACATGGTTGCCCTTGTTCATTATTATTACCATTCCTATCCAGATAGCATTACCTTGTATTTTTAGGGCATCATAGTGTTCTCCAAGTGCATTCAGATTTACTTTTATCATCCTCTTTTCATGAACAGCATGTAAGCTTACCAGGACATTCTCCATGCCTATATTGCAGATGGGGAAATAAACATGCAAAGAGGTAGCGGTAGAGCCAGGGGTCTTCCAATCCCCTGGCAGGGTGCAGGTTAATTCTGTGACAAAGCACAAGAGGAAAGCAACTATAATCTAGAAACCCAGTTCTCAGTTGACTGTTTTCTTGGGTTAAGAGAACACCACTTAACAAAGAAAGTTCTGAGTACCCTTTCTAATCTTGAGATGGTACCTACATTGCTCAAACCTTTTCTTATAGGCTTTTGTACCTACTGTATTCACAACTGCTTTTCACAAGACTCAGCTACCAGGCTTAGCTATGGAGGAAGGCCTGAAAATATACAGCTTGCAAACTTAGAAACACAAGTTGGTCAGAATAATTGTCCATTTCTTCTTGCCAGAAGGATTAGTTGTAATACTATACCCCACATGGAAATGTATAGCCTCCTGCTTGTGGTGTAACTGTGTGGATATCTGGCAAATAGAGATTTCAACTCAAGAGAGAAAGTCCAAGGCACTCCCTGACATTGGGGAAAACTGTGGAGGCAATGAGGTTTGCTTTGAAGTACCAGGTTTTCCTTTCTGCTTTTGTGCTCCTTGGAATATTTGCCATGTTATTCAAATACCCACTGCTTTCATATTTCTCCTGCTTTCACAGTAATCTCAATAAAGAATCTGTAATTCACTCTCATTAAGGATTACTGGAACCAGCTGAAAATATCACCTCTACTGGGGTGTATATTTCAACATCTCATTTAGATGAGTGGTACTTTAATTCTTGATGTATGGGACGCTAGGACCTCAACTGCAGGCTGGTGTGGAAGGCAACAAAGCCCAAAATCATGTAGGCTACAGGCTTGTGCAATTTACCTGCTCATCCTAGGGCTAGCACCACAGATATGTGGCCAGAGGTAAAAATTCCAGAGTCCAACTTGCCTTAACTAGCTGTTGATATCCAAGAGGAGGACAAGTTGGTGATTTCTCTGTCATAGCAATAATGAAGACAAGGCAGTGAATTTCTAGGTGGTAGCAATAGTCAAAGTCTTACAGATGGTTCCAAAGGACACTGTGATTCTATAGTGTCCACCTATTCAAGTAAGACTTGAGCCAGAAGCAGATGACATGAAAAGATCCAGCTCCTAAATGGAAAGGAGGGAATATTGCTAAGAACCAGACAGGCTATCAGAGTCCCAATAAAGTGGCCTGGAGATCAGAATAGGGCTTCACTTTTGATTTTAAAAACAAAGAGAAAAAGTCCAGTCATACAGAAAGGGTATGTTTTTCCAGGGTTCTCAAGAAGCATATGCCAAGACAGGACTAAATGAACACGGATTTTATCAAGAGAAAACTGTGAAAGATAACAGGGAAGAAACTGGAAGACAGGGAGAGCTGTCACACAGGGAAGCAAGTCTGGGCCAAGCAAAGGAAAGAGGGGAAGAGGGTTGGGTGAAGCATCCTAGGCCGTAGATTAGCCTAAGAAAAGTTTGGCAAGGCCAGGCCATAGGAGAATTAGAGATTCAAAGTTGGGTATCAGAGGAGCCCTGTGTCTACAAGGAACGGACTTGCTGAGTATCCCTGCCACACTCAGTCATTGGCTGGGAGCAGCCCAATAAATATGGCCTCAGTTCCAAGGCAACGAGCAGTGATCAGCTTGAGTCCTTGATCAGTTATGCTTCCTATAGTTGGAGATCTGTTCATTCTTGTGTCTGCCAGAAGGTGTCAGCCCTGCAGGGTTTACAGAAGGTCTTGGTGAGGGACCAGGTAAAGACTTTACCAATATTAGTAAACCAAGACTCATTCTAGACCCTGCAGGTGGCCATGCGCACCTTCCACCTTGGAAGTGAATTGGCCCAGGGATTGGGGGCAGCAAAACCAACAGACTGAAAATTCTCTGTGTAGGTAAACAGGTGCCTCTGTGTAAAGGCGCAACTGGCGATTATTAATCCTCCTTTCCTAAGCTTATGTAAATTGAGGAGAGGCTGACCCAGACCCAGAGACTTCAAATAAGAAAATTATAACTTGAAATTTTTCCAGCAAGATAATGGTAAACTCTTATCTAAACTTCACTGTGTCACTTACATCCTTCCAACACTAATCCTGTCCAGTGTTTTATGTGGTTCTGCCAACCTCTCCTCTTTTTTTTTAATTTATTTATTTATTTTATTTATTTATTTTTGGCTGTGTTGGGTCTTCGTTGCTGCGTGCAGGCTTTCTCTAGTTGTGGCAAGTGGGGTCTACTTTTCGTTGCGGTGCACGAGCCTCTCGTTGTGGTGGCTTCTCTTGTTGTGGAACACAAGCTCTAGGTGCACGGGCTTTAGAGCACAGGCTCAGTAGTTGTGGCACACAGGCTTAGCTGCTCTGCGGCATGTGGGATCTTCCCAGACCAGGGCTTGAATCCGTGTCCACTGCATTGGCAGGCAGATTCTCAACCACTGCACCACCAGGGAAGCCCATCCCCAACCTCTTCTTAATCAGTAGTCTTCTGGAAGAACACTAAATACTATTAGTTGCAACACTACTAGTTGCCCCAACTAATAGTGGAAGCAACATAATCTGCTTATTTCTCAGACTGTTACTCTACTGTAAATAGTATTCCAATGCCAGTGTTTTCAACTCCAAAATAATTATATTTTCTAGTCCAAAGGTTTTAATAAAAATGATAATAGTAAGGAACAAATAGAATTTATGCTTTCCACCAATAATTATTGAGTACTTATAATGTGCAAGGGCTATACTAAGCCCTGGGGACTCAACAGTAAATTAGATAGAAATTATCTCTACTCTTAAGAAGATTACATTCTACTGGAGGAAAATAGTCAATAAACAAATATACAAAGTAATAAAAATAAAATATCTTGTATCTATATGAGATGATGGATGTTAACTAAACTTATTGTGATAATCATTTCACAATATTTGTAAGTCAAATCATTATGCTGTACATCTTAAACTTATATAGTACTGTATGTCAATTATATCCCAATAAGACTAGGAAGAAATCCAAAAAAAATTTCATGTCGTAGAATAATAGAAAATAGAGAATAAAGGCCTAAAATGTCATCTAGTCCAGTCCTCTAGCTTCAGACCAAAGTGACCCCCAAATTATGGAAGGTTGGTGGTTACCAACCCCAACCCCATTTGAATCCCAGGTGTGTCTTTTTCTTAGCTACTACAACTATATTCTTCAAGTATATCCGCCCAAGACCTGATGGATTTCTAGTCAATTTTTTGGTACTCTAAAGTCCCAGTTTCCCCAGTAATATCTCTGTAGAGATTCATTCCAGTGTGGAAACTCAGCTGCAAATACATCTATTTTCTCCCAGTAGAATCACAGTCTGACTCAACAGAATGCACCTTTTTGGGCATCTTCACTGCTTATTCCCACCCCACGTTTGCCTTTACCTACTCATTTTCTCATTTACTCCCTCGCTTATATTCGCCCCTCCCCCCCCACCTTGCGCGGACTCACATTCACGCCACCAGTTACAGAGACTCAAAATTTCACCTCATTTTCCTCTTCTTCCTAGAATCCCCATCTGCAGTGTAAGAATAGATCTTATAAAGTCCACCTTCTATGTGTCTTTTACCTGCCCCCACCTTTTTAATTGTATCTTTATTGTGGAGCACTTGTAGGCTCACAGCAAAATGGAGAAAAATGCACAGAAATTTCGGATATATTCCCTATCCCCACACATGCATAACCTTCCCATCATCAACATCCCTGACCAGAGTGGTACATTTATTACAATCGATGGACCTACACTGACATATCATCACCCAAGATCCATAATTTACATTATGGTTAATTCTTGGTATTGTACATTCTGTGGGTTTGGGCAAATGTATAATGACTTGTATCCACCATTATAGTATCATACAGAATAGTTTCACTGCCCTAAAATTCCTCTGTGCTCTGCCTGTTCCTCCCACTCTCCATATAACCCTTAGCAACAACTGATCTTTTTACTGTCTACATAGTTTTGCCTTTTCCAGAGTGTCATACAGTTGGAATCTTATAGTATGGAACCTTTTCGGACTGGCTTCTTTCATTAAGATTCCTCCACGTCTTTTCATAGCTTGACAGCTCATTTCTTTTGAGCACTGAATAATATTCCATTATCTGAATGTACCATTGTTTATTTATACATTCACCTACTGAAGAACATCTTGGTTGCCTCCAAATTGGGGCAATTATGAATAAAGCTGCTATAAACATCCATTTGCATGTTTATGTGTGGACGTAAGTTTTCAATTCCTTTGGGTAAATACCAAGAAGCACGACTGCTGGATCGTATGTTAAGTATGTTTAGCTTTGGCAGAAACTGCCAAATTGTCTTCCAAAGTAGGTACACCATTTTGCATTCCTCTCCTCACCTTTTAACTCCTACTGCCAACAAGCTAGATCCAACTACTGTTATTTCCTAAACTATTGAAATGGACCTCTAACTGGCCAGCTAGACTAGTTTCCCTGTCACAGTATATACCCTGTACACCACTGCCAGGTTACCTTTCTGGGATGAGCGCCTAAACACATTACTCCTACTCAAAATCCTTCACCATTTCTTCCTTCCTCCATTTTAATCACATGCAGGGTGCCTCCCAATATAGCTCAACCTGCTTTCCTAGTCTTACTTGCAACCACGTTCCAAATTAACTAGATTATTTACAGTTTGATCTCTGAATAGATCCATCTTGATGCCTATAGCTATAGTTATTTTCCTGCTTGGAGTCTAAGCATCTTTCTTAAGCGTCTTAAATCTAAACTCTTTCCTCCTGGGTCAGACTTTGTACCTGCTGAGGTTAACTCTGATTATGTGTCTAATGGCAACAAAGAAAGGATAGATTGGGGTAGAGAATAGAGAATAGTCATCCTGTTGCAAAGTTATTACAGCATCTTTAAGCATCCTCATATATGGGAGGTAGGCTGCTTCCACCATAAGAGAGGCTTAGAGTAACTCAAAAGTTCAAGATTCTCAGGTTTATTGAAAGACTTGATGAGGCTGGGGATTCTACTTATGTTATAATTCTGAAGCCTGCAAAAGTTAAATTTGTTCTGAATTTCAACAAAGTTAGCCCCGAAGAATAAGAGATCCTTTTAGGGTCACCACAGAAGCTCTGCCTCTCTGACCATGCATTGAGCTGAGAGTCTAAAGACCGGAGCCTGTCATTTTCTTTCTTAAGCACTTCAGTGTGCTCAGAGTAGCCATCCCTCCCCGTGACCTTTCAGTCATCTTTGCTGCCACACAGGTAAGTGCAACAGCCACTTGTTCCTCCAAGGCACTTGCTTTAGTACGGACTTCCCCACAATCAAACATAGGTGATAATATGGGGCTTCCCTGGTGGCGCAGTGGTTGAGAGTCCGCCTGCCGATGCAGGGGACACGGGTTCGTGCCCCGGTCCGGGAGGATCCCACATGCCACGGAGCGGCTGGGCCCGTGAGCCATGGCCGCTGAGCCTGCGCGTCCGGAGCCTCTGCTCCGCAAGGGGAGAGGCCACAACAGTGAGAGGTCTGTGTACCGTAAAAAAAAAAAAAGAAAGAAAGAAAAAAAACATAGGTGATAATATGGTTAGTTGTGATACCATCATTTTCCATGGATCACTACATCCCAATTCACAATTGTCAAGGGGCTCAGCACTGCATTCAAGTTCAGGGAGATGACCAAACCAACTCCCAAATCTCGTTTTTGAGTGTCCATTTCCTTGGACCATTCCTGGCACCAACTTTTGTATCAGTCAGTATCCAGTCAGAAAATAGAAACATCACCACTTATTTTAACATAAAGAATATAATATTAAAAATTGTTGGTGAGGGCTTCCCTGGTGGTGCAGTGGTTGAGAGTCCGCCTGCCGATGCAGGGGATGCGGGTTCGTGTCCCAGTCCGGGAAGATCCCACATGCTGCGGAGCAGCTGGGCCCGTGAGCCATGGCCGCTGGGCCTGCGCGTCCGGAGCCTGTGCTCCGCAAATGGGAGAGGCCACAACGGTGAGAGGCCCGCATACCGCAAAAAAAAAAAAAGAAAAAAATTGTTGGTGAGATATCAGAAACCCTAAAGGACAAAAAGAGAACACAGAATATCATAGAGGGAGCAATTGCCGAAGAAGCTACCACCTCCAGGCCTGAGGAGACAAAGGGGAGAGGCTGGGATTATTGGAATTGAGAAGCTTAAAGGGAACTTGCAGAGCTAAGATGGTACCTCTGAGGAGGCTGCCAGCTGGCTGGTGTTGGTCTCTTTGAAGCAGCATAAATAAATTGGTTCAGGGAGTGTTAGAACAACTGTAACCCGGACCTAGCTATGGCACCAGCATCGCTGCCAGGGGGAAGACATAATGTTGCAGCAGTGCTGACAGGAACAGGAAGCAAACAGAAAGGAGCAAGCCCCTTCTTTTCCAGGTTCTAGACCCCCCCCAAACAAGGAGCCAGCTGGCAAAGGAGAATGATGTTTGCAGAGTCCCAGGCCCAGCTTCATACAGCAGAGCATGAAAGAACAGGTTTGAGGAAAAGACAACCTACTGAATGGGAAAAAATGTTTGCAAATGATATGACTAGTAGGGGATTAATATCCAACATATATAAACAGTTCATACAACTCAACATCAAAAAAACAACCAACCTGATTAAAAAATGGGCAGAAGAACTGAATAGACATTTTTCCAAAGGGGAAATGCAGATGGCCAACAGACACATGAAAAGATTCTCAACATTGCTAATCATCAGGGAAATGCAAATCAAAACCACAATGAGATATCACCTCACATCTGTCAGAATGGCTATCATCAAAAAGAACACAAATAGCAAATGTTGACGGGGATACAGAGAAAAGGGAACCCTCACACACTGTTGGTGGGAATGTACATTGTTGCAACCACTGTGAAAAACAGTATGGAGGCTTCTCAAAAAACTAAAAATAGAACTACCATATGACCTAGCAATTCCACTCCTGGATATATAGCCCAAAAAAACAAAAATTCAAAAAGATACATGCACCCCAATATTCATAGCCAAATGATTTACAATTGCCAAGACATGGAAGCAACCTAAATGTCCATCAACAGATGAATGGATAAAGAAGCTGTGATACATATATAATGGAATACTACTCAGTCATAAAAAAGGACAAAATTTTACCATTTGCAGCAACATGGATAGAGGACATTATGCTAAGTGAAACAAGTCATACAGAGAAAGATAATTACCGTACGATATCGCTTATATGTGGAATCTAAAAAGTATAACTACTAGTGAATATAACATAAAAGAAGCACACTCACAGATATAGGGAATAAACTAGGGGTTACCAGTGAGGGGGAGGGGCAATATAGTGGTGGGGGAGTGAGAGGTACAGACTATTGCATGTAAGATAGGCTCAAGGATGTACTGTACAACATGGGGAATATAGCCAATATTTTTTAATAACTGTAAATGGAAAGTAACATTTAAAAGTTGTACAAAAATTTAAAAAAATAAAATTTTTTTAAAAGAACCTGTTTGAGGTCAAGAGAAAATAATAATCAATCAGCTAGCCTTCTTTAAACCCATCTCAAATACCACTTCCCCCATAAAGGCTCTCTTAATTTACCCCTATATAAATGTGTGTTCTCTCTCATTTGAATCCATATAGTAACTTGGTTTCCTTTTGGTGTCACTTATATTTTTCCCTGCAGTAGAGTTATGCCTGCACTTGTCTTAATCTCTCCCCTCTCCACCGTCCTTCTCCTCCATACACAAACACACACATGTTAGAGATCTGTGAATGCTGAAACAATAACCATTTCTCTCCACATCTCCTGTGACTTCTCAATAACTAGTTGTGTTTACTCACTGCTGAATCCCCAGTGCCTACAACTGGACCTGGCACATAGTAGGTATACATATTTTAATGAAAGACTAAGTAAGTTAGTAAATGAATTTAACTGAACTGAATATCAGTCTAGGCAAATCAGGCTTGGATAACACTAGGGGCTTTTGAATATAGGAACACCTTGGTTAAACGGTATGTCACTTGAGGAAATAAAAGAAAATGTCTTCTTTGTGGGGTGATTGGCCTAATTTCAAACTTAGGAAACTTCTCAGCTTCTAATTCACTGCATTCCCCCACTTCTCCCCCGATCATATCAGAAGGGAGATGTACGCCAAAATCTCATGGACTTAAGTGGATCCAAATCCTGAAGCCAATTTCATATAACAAAATAAATAGAGAGAATGTATTTTGCAACCAGTACTAAAAACAAACAAACAAACGCATCTGGCATAGACTTGTCTGAAAAGTTAAGCATAGAATATTACATTCAAAACCAAAGAAGAATGGCTCCAAGCATTCCTGTGGAAAGAGATGAAGTCTGTTCCAAATCCCATGATACCAAAGAGTACTTCTGGCAGATGAATTTAATCACTGTTCTGTGTTACTAATAAGAAAACACTTAGAAAGGGTTCATCAAGTTAAATCAACATTTACTTATAGATCTCCTACTGAATACCCAACCCTCTACTGGGTGTTGAGGAAAATAAAATTTAAAGTACACATGATGGTCCATGATAGGAAATATGAAATCTGTCTAACAGAGATAAGAATTAACACTCGTGAGACAATGAGCTTCGGGCTTCCCTGCTGGTGCAGTGGTTGAGAGTCCGCCTGCCGATGCAGGGGACATGGGTTCGTGCCCCGGTCCGGGAAGATCCCACATGCCGCGGAGCGGCTGTGCCCGTGAGCCATGGCCGCTGAGCCTGCACGTCCGGAGCCTGGGCTCCACAACGGGAGAGGCCACAGCAGTGAGAGGCCCGCGTACCACAATAAAAAGAAGAAAAATAAATAAATAAATAAATAAAATACAGAAACCACAACGAAAAAAAACTAAAAAAATAAAAATTTAATTTCATGACCCCCCCCCCCCAAAAAAAGAAAGATTATAGAACTTTACAACAAGACAGCCCTTGGTGACTGTGAACTAAATAAACAAGTGCCTTGAGCTTCAGATGAGGCTGGACTACTAGAATATTAGCAAGTCAAAAGAAACTTCCTACCGGGATAGCACTTAGCCGAGACTTGAAAGATGTTCTCAGACAAGAAAAGTCGAGAACCACTATGTGACACAACTCCAGAGAGTGGCATTCTCAACAGTGCAGAACACAACAGTGTGCCAGTATCAGGTGGGAAAAAGGGGTTGCTGGTCACCCTTCTAGATAGGGGTGACCAGCAATCCATGAAAGGCACAGAAGAAGGCAATGAACATGGTGTATCCAGGAATCTGTGAGTCAACTAGTGCAGCCAGATCAGAACATTTATTTGAAGAAGCATTAGATGATAGATCGATAAGATGCAAAGTCAGACTCTGGGTTATCCACAAGAGGGGAATGTCTCTTTTCCATAAAGTCACTGTGCATAAGCAGAATTATACTCAAAAACCCTGTGGGGATGTAAACATATACAAATATTCTAAACTTTAGCCCTCTCCATACACCCCACCCCTTCCTTATTTTCTAAGAAAAGTTGCTTGGTACGCTGCATGATCAGAGAGGAATTTTTGAAAAATGTGTTACATAAGCTTTCATCTTGCAAGTCCTGTTAGGCAGAAGGTAATCCAAAAGAGAGAAACCTGATAATTCTGAACTCTTCACAGTGTGCTTTTTCTGTAAAATGAAAACCAAATGGAGTTTAAATACTAGCACGCTGAATGTGAGCATGTCTTAGGTTTAATGTACTCCAATATAGGACCTCATGACCTCTGAAGATTTTATTGTTGCTGTAATAAGAGGTTGCTCAACAAGCCATGTACAATAGGTCAGTATCACTTGGATTGCAAAGGGGAAAATAATAGAACCAGAACTATCTGAACTTTTGTTTCACTCATTCATTCATTTATTCATTCAGAAAATACATATTTGAGTTCATTATGCATAGGGTACTATGTTAGGCATAGTTGCATATAAGAAGTACAGCAGGCAGACAGTATTCTAAAAGCAGAGAGAAAAGAAGTATTAGAATAATCATAATATAAATGAATAGGACAGAGTATGATTAGGGCAGTAAAGACAATTAGAGCTTGGTGGAATGACTTCCAATTGGTGGGAGGGAAGACAAGCAAAGACATGAGAAGGGAGACAGCTTTTAAGCTGGACATTGAGGGTGTATCTAGACAAGCAAAAATAGGACTTGATAAGCAGAGATGGAATATCAAAGACCACCAAGGCAGACTGCTAAAATGCACGCACAATAGTCTTGAATTAGCCTCTGACCTTGCCCTCAAGTGCCTTATGTTCTAGTGGGGATGATGGGAGATGGACACAGTTATAACCCAAGACAGACAGTGATAATGTGCCCCAGAGCTGCTTGGCATCTAGGTCTAGGACAAGCTCTCTCATCCAGAGGCAGAGTCTGAGCTTAATTTCCTCCTTACTGGCTCAAACCACCCACATATTGAAATAATGAAAATGTGAGCTCTCTGGAGCAATTGTCTGTTGTTATATAATACTTCTGTTTTCCTTTGTTTGGAGAACATCCTTTTAGGGAAAATTCCAAGGAGCTGTAGGGCACTTACTCTTCTCTCCTCATGTTACAATTGGCTAGAGTCCAGGAACGAAAGAGCAGGGATTCATTAACGATGGAAATAATGTGAGGTCTTATCACCTTTGTTTCCCGGAGCAGAATCTTATATGTTTTTTAACCAGTCCGCAACCCGCAGCTCAGCCCTCCTTTCAGTGGGCAGCTGAGAAAGCTCCTTCTCAGAACCATCAACAAAAGTTACCAGCTACGCGTGAATGGTACAGACTCAAACATGAGAACCTTCCAAGTGTGAGCCTTCACCCTTTTTCTGACCTTAGCAGAAATTTCCAAGTGAGGTTTTAAAAAATTTTAAATCTCTGAGGCTCACGCTTGGAAGGTTCTCATGTTTGAGTTCTCACGCTTTTAAATCTTTCGCCATTATGAGAAATACAGCAACCATGAGTAGAGGATGCTTTTGTCATGTAAGAGGAAACAGTGAGGCCCGAGGCAGCCCATCAGAGACACAATCCTTTCATTTGGGGTTGTTGGGCTGGAGGGAAATAGATGTCTTGAATCCAGGAGCAATATAACATTCCATACTTTTCCTTCATTTCATGAAAGTTCCTTCAGAATATGGGGAAAGAGAGGCTGCCAGCTTTTAGATGTACTTTCAAGGCAGCACATTGTGTGAATTTTTATCCTGTTCTTGAAACAGAGAGGAAATGTTTATTTTGAAGTTAGCCTTCAACTGCTCCTCAAAAGAAACCACTTTTCAGTTATACAGAGGTTTTTGGGTTCTTTTTAGCATCTTTATTGGAGTATAATTGCTTTACAGTGGTGTGTTAGTTTCTGCTGTATCACAAAGTGAATCAGCTATACATATACATATATCCCCATATTCCCTCCGTCCCACCCTCCCTATCCCACCCCTCTAGGTGGTCACAAAGCACCAAGCTGATCTCCCTGTGCTATGCAGCTGCTTCCCACTAGCTATCTATTGTACATTTGTCCATGCCACTCTTTCACTTCATCCCAGCTTACCCTTCCCCCTCCCTGTGTCCTCAAGTCTATTCTCTACATCTGCGACTGTATTCCTGTCCTGCCCCTAGGTTCTTAAGAATTTCTTTTTTTTTTTTTAGATTCCATATATGTGCGTTAGCATACCGTATTTGTTTTCCTCTTTCTGACTTACCTCGCTCTCTATGACAGACTCTAGGTCCATCCACCTCACTACAAATAACTCAATTTCGTTTCTTTTTATGGCTAATATTCCATTGTATATACATACCAAACCTTCTTTATCCATTCATCTGTCGATGGACATTTAGACTGTGTCCATGTCTTGGCTATTGTAAATAGCACTACAATGAACATTGGGGTGCATGTATCTTTTCAAATTAGCATTTTCATCTTTTCTGGATATATGCCCAGGAGTGGGATTGCTGGATCATATGGTAACTCTGTTTTTAGTTTTTTAAGGAAACTCCATACTGTTTTCCAGAGTGGCTGTACCAATTTATACTCCCAGCAACAGTATAGAAGGATTCCCTTTTCTCCACATCCTCTCCAGCATTTATTATTTATAGAATTTTTTATTGAAGTATAGTTGATTTACAATGTTTCAGGTATACAGCAAAGTGATTCAGTTAAATATATACATATTCTTTTCCAGATTCTTTTACATTATAGGTTATTACAAAATACTGAATATAGTTCCCTGTGCTACACAGTAGGTCTTTATTGTTTATCTATTTTGTATATAGTAATGTGTATCTGTTAGTCCCAAATTATTATTTGTAGACTTTTTGATGATGGCCATTCTGACTGGTATGAGGGGGTACCTCATTGTAGTTTTGATTTGCATTTCTCTAATAATTAGCAATGCTGAACATCTTTCATGTGCTTGTTCGCCATCTGTATGTCAGACAGATATTCCTAAGGATTGTTACTAGCAACAGGAAAGGACTTTCCCAAAAGAAGAAAGTTTAGTTGTCTTCATGATTAACTGCTTACCCTGAAATCTGTTCAGTGCTATGGACTGTTGCAAATATTTTTTGGAAATGAGGTACTTTAGAGCAAGGGCCTTTTTCTCTTATTTCTCCATAGCACTCTGAGGAAAGAGCCTGTGTTCAATGACGAACCACCATCCCACATGCTATGTGGCACTGTGTCCATCAAGCCCAGTGTGAAGGAGTTCACAGAGACCTCAGCCATGTTTGAGGATGGGACAATGTTTGAGGGCATTGACGTTGTCATCTTTGCAACAGGTTATGGGTATGCCTACCCCTTCCTTGATGACTCCATCATCAAAAGCAGAAACAATGAGGTCACCTTGTTTAAAGGCATCTTCCCCTTGCTGATGGAGAAGCCAACCTTGGCTGTGATTGACCTTGTCTGGTCCCTTGGGTCTGCCATCCCTATAGCTGACCTGCAGACCCACTGGACAGTTAAAGTGTTTGCAAGTAAGTGGACCATTCTGTCTTTCATTCATTTAGTCAACAAATATTTACTGAGCACATACTATACACCAAGCACTGTGCTAGGTGCTAGGGATATAAAGGGAATAAGATAGACATGATGCTTGACCTCACAGAGCTTAAAATAAGGTGAGGGGAATGCTGCAATAGGGAAAGTTCTACAGTGTTCTGGTGAGGGGAGTTGGGTAGTGAGTTATTCCACAAAAATGGAACAGCATGAGGAAAGATATAAAGGTAAAGTACAGCATGGAGTGTGAGAGGAACCAGAAACATTTTGGTGTAAGGAAATATAAAGCAGAGGCAGGCAGCAGCAAGAAATAGAGGAAGGAACCAGAGCATGGAGGGCCTTATAACCTGTGTTAAAGAGCTTAGACTTCTCATAGGGGAATTGGTAGGACTTTGCAAGGCTATAAAGGCAAGAGAAGGACAGCAGTGGATCAATGTCAAGGTACATTGCAAAGGCTGAAAGGACCCTGGTGGGTGTCAGGACATGCTGGAGGCATTACCGATGTCAACTGTGTCAGAATAACAGTGTTGGGCCACTCCTACTCTGTTGATTATCTTCTCCCCCTTCCTCCCCCTGGACCCCATGGGTTTCAGGGACTATAAGTATGCTTGTGTGGGCAAATCAAGGATATGAGGAGAAAGGCAATATCTCAAATATCAATTTAATTTACTCCAATCATATTGATCACCACTATTATTGAAAGTATCCTTTTACTCAAGGGTTTGAGAATCTTGGCCAATATAGGTGTACCTTACCTAACATACCGTCCATAAAAACTTAGACTACAAGTAATGAAGAAAAAGTTAAAATCATAGAGTATATGTGTATGTTTTCTTAAAATGTTGTGCATAAGTAAGCTTCTATTTCAAATGTACCATGAAAGATTGTTATTTTAAAAAACCCATTATGCTTTGTTGTAGAGCAGAAACTAACATACCATTGTAAAGCAATTATACCCCAATAAAGATGTTAAAAAATAAATAAATAAATAAAAAATTAAAAACCCATTATGAAATCTTTTGTAAGGGTGCTCACTTATAAAATGATTCTATTGTCTTTTTCTCTTGAAAAGCAAAACAGTGCCAAGCATCTGAGGTTTTATGGAAAAATCAGACATAGTTCATAAACCCAAGAAATGTACATAAAACAATGGGCATCATTTATTCATCCAGCAAATATTTACTGAGCACCTGCTATGTGCCAGGTTCTGTCTTGGCACTTAAGATACAACATCAAACAAAATGACCAAAATTCTGGTCCCTTACTTTCTAGCAGGGGCACAGCAAGTATCTGACCACAGGGTACCAGCAGGCTGAGGTGAGATGCTAATAATGACTGGGAAGTATTCATGGGAATGCCATAACTTCTCCTGCCATTATTACAAAGGCAAATGAGCTACAGTTAGCAATTAAAAGAGGCCTCCACTAATATAGTGAAATTTATTATAAAAATAAAAATTTTCTGCTGCCCCTTAAAACATCTTCCTTGGCTGCAGGCTGATGCTGGAAAACCCAGGTTTCCTTCCATTGTCCAATTTTAATTGCCATAGACCTTAGATTGAATTATTTTACCAGACTATTTCTTGAGAGAATTCTTAGTAAGAGGATGTAGAAAGAAATGATGAAACTGATAAGGTATTACATGCATGAGGCATGTTGAGGATTGACCCTCCATAATGTCATCATAAATGTAAGATAGGATGACTTGAAGCTAAAAATTTTTCCACTGTCACTATTTCATTGTAGGCCAGCTTTGCCATTCCCAGAGCAGGTTCATTGGCTTCTCAGATCTTTGTTTCCGTGAATTGTTATTCTGCTAAACATACTAAAGATAGCTCCTCTTGATACAAAATCTTTTAGGGACATAGTTCATAAACACTGAATGAAATTAATCATGTATAATTACATATTTCTGATTTCTTTGTCTTTTTCAATATTTCTGTCTTCATTTCCTTTTTAGACTCATGCACCCTGCCAACTACAAATGAAATGATGGATGATATTAATGAGAAAATGGGGAAGAAACTCAAATGGTAAGAGACGGTACTTGCTAATAAACAAATCCTAAAATTTGCCTATATGTGTAGGAAAACATTAATAGATTCTATAATCTTGTCACTAGTCAAAGTTCACATTTTTTAAACACTTGCTATAATCAAGCAGTATTCGATGGGCAAATAATTGTCATTGCACTTCTCCTGTGTAACTCTAGAGCACAGGTTCTCAGATGGGTGGTTTTGTCCCCCAGGGGATATTTGGCAAAATCTGGCAACATTTTTGGTCATTGCAAGTGAAGAGGGCATGCTACTAGCATCTAATGGGTCGAAACCAGGGATGCTGCTAAATATCCTACAGTGCAGAGAACAGTCCACCTAAACAAAGAATTATCCATCTCAAAATGCCAATAGTGCTGAGGATGAGAAATGACTCTGACTCTTTCCCCAACAGCTCCTTTCCCACCAGCCATGCGTCTGTCAGCAAACTAGCTAGCTGGAAACTGAGCAGTGGCAGTGATGTAACAAGAAAACCAAATGAAGAATTAAATTGAGTTCACCTGCCCTTGTATTTTCTACTTATTACCCTTTATGTTAGAGGCCAATAGGAATAATGAGGAGGAAAAAGAGCAGCCTCAATGTCAATCTTATTGCTTAAATAAGGGTTTCTAAAAGCAAATGAGATCACACTCCAACTAAACGTATGAAACAATTTATATTAGTAAATTGCAACAATATTAAAACTATACATAAACCCAATTTTAAACACATTGATATAAAAATCTAACATTAGGGGAGATCCTAAGCAATGTCATATAAAGAATAATCATGTATCAAAGAGTAAACTAAGTTAATCAGTCACCTTGAGACCCTAGGGTCAGTTCACTCCAGGCTTCATGGCTAGAGACAAAAGTCCAAAATGACATCACACTTGAATAGAGGTTAGGAAGGAGGGGGAAAAAAAAAGCTCACTTACAGTCAAAGAACAAATGATAAATTCTATGTTGTGGAAAAAGGGAGGAGTGGGGTTATTACTGGAGGTGCTGACTAAAATGTTACTTTTCTGAGAGTAAAAAGTAAGAAATTTGTGCTTCTGTTTACAACTGTGGCACTCATTCCAATGTGTTCTTTTCTTTCCCCAGGTTTGGCCAGAGCCAGACTTTGTAGACAGATTACATCACATACATGGATGAGTTGGGCTCCTTCATAGGGGCCAAGCCTAACATACCATGGCTCTTCCTGACTGATCCCCAGCTGGCCCTGGAGGTGCACTTTCGTCCTTGTAGCCCATACCAGCTTCGACTGATGGGACCAGGAAAGTGGGATGGAGCCAGAAATGCCATCCTGACCCAATGGGACAGGACAGTAAAGCCAACCAGAACAAGAGCTGTCAGTGAATCTAAGAGACCCCAACCGTTTTACAATTTGCTTAAAACACTTTTATTCCCAGTGCTTCGTTTGGCTGTTTTACTTGCATTTTATTAATGGGAAAGTTCTTTGGGTTTCAGAGTTCAGCCCAGAAGTTCAATTGCAAATATGCATATACAGATATTAAATTTCATAGCTGCTCTTTCCCTTCCTGCAGACTTAAAATGAATCCTAGCCCATTTGACTAAAGTCTAAATAAAATGGATAATAGCATCTCTCTTTAGATAAGAATCTAAATTGGCAAGTTTGGAGATACTCAAGATAAGGTAAAAGATGGGGCGATAAATGGGAGTGAGCACAGATTTGCTGGCTGAACAAAGTTTAATCAACTTTTTAACGTGTGTTTTGTCATGGGGAGAATTTACATCACAACAATGTTGAGTCTTCTAACCCATGACACAGTATAGTTCTCCATTTATTTTGATCTCCTTTCTCTCAGTAGTGTTTTGTAGTTTTTAGTGTCTTACCCATCTTATGTCAGATTTGTCCTAAGTATTAGATATTTTTGAATATTATAAATAGTAGTTTAATTTTGTTTAATTTCTTATTGTTTATTGCTAACAAGTGCACTTATTTGTTCTAGGAACTTTATGTAGATTCCATATTTTCTATATAGACAATCATGTTGTCTGAAAATACAGTTTACTTCTCCCATTAAATTTGAATGTATGATATTTCTTTTTCTTGCCTTATTGCACTGGCTAGAAACTCCAGTATTTTGGATAGAAATGGGGAGATCAGACATCTCTTCCTGATCTTAGGATTAAGGCATTCAGTCTTTTACCATTAAGTATATTAGCTCTAGATTTTTCATAAATTCCCTTCATTAAGTTAAATAACATTCCTTCTATTCCTAGTTTGCTGACAATTTTCATCAGAATGGATGTTGTCTTTTTTCAGCTGTTTTCTGCATCTATTGAGATGATCTTATGTTTAATTTTTAGTTTATAAATATGGTGAATTCCACTGATTATTAAACCAATCTTGCTTTCCTGAAATAAAACCCACTTGATCATGATATATTATCCTTTTTTTATGCAGTAGAATTATATTTGGTAACATTTGTGAGGGATATTAATCTGTCTTTAATTTTTATAATATTTTTGTCTGGTTTTGGTAACAGTGTAAGGATGGCCTCATAGAATGGGTTGGGGAGTATTCTGTCCTCTTTAATTTTCTGGCAGAGTTGTATATAATTGGAATTACTGCTTTCTTAAATATTTGATAGAATTCACCAGTGAAGCCATGTTTAACCTGAAGTTCTTTGTAGGAAAAATTTTAAACTACAAATTTGTGTTCTTTAATAGATGTAGTGTTACTCAGGTTATGTGTTTCTTCTTGAGAGAGCTTTGGCAGTATATGTATTTCAAGCAATTTGTTCATTTTATCTAAGGTAATTCAATAGCTACAAGACAGTCTTTTCAACAAATGGTACTGGAACAATTGGATATTTACACGATATGAAAAAATAGTGATGTGGAAACTGATACAGACACTTGAGGAGAACAAGAAAAGTGATATTTTGAGTGGAGATGTCTATGTTTCAGGAACATGTTTCAGGGTGTAAGAGTCTCCTCCCCATCCAGACCCAGTACTGGAGGGTTGTTTTCCCCAACCAAGATTCTGGTGGAAATGTGGCTAAGTGTAGTGTTGACTCTTCAGACTTAGAATATTTAAGCCGACTGGAAATTTAGTTGGTAAATTGGAGTCGTTGGTATCTTATTCAATCAAAAGGACAAGATTAATTTTCATCAACCTAAATTTGATGGAATGCTACTTACAACCTCTATGTACTTTGTCCTGTGTAGTAAATAGACATAAGCATGTATCTTCCCAACAGCTTTACCAGTTATGCAAAATAAGGTGTGAACAAAGGAACACTGAGGAGCAACAGAGGTCTAGAGAACAAGGTAACTCAAGGGCATTTTATTCTTCTGACTGGGTACTTAGCTGGATTGCCAGTGAAATTTGTGTTTGTGTGTATGTAAATGTGTATATGTAGGCGCGTGGATATGTTTGTGACTGAATCCAGTGTAAGGACTATAGCAGGCAAGCTCATTAACAAATTGAATAAACAAAACCATTTTTATCAGTTCATTAGCAATGATAATCACTGATTTTTTACAACAGATAGGGAGAAAGGCTAACAGTTAAGAGACTGCTTGGTTTTGTGTCATCAGATACAAAACAAACTATTTTTTAATGTTCTCCTTACCCCTAAAATTCTAGCATAAAGTAATAAACTAAATTGAGATAATATATTTAGTGCTTCAATCACAGGAACTTTTTAATGTTGATTCTCTTTCATGTTTGAGAGTAGTTCATTAATATTTACGGCATTTCCTCTAACCATCATCATCACCTTGCCCTATTTTACAATGAGGCTGTAAAAACTTTGAGGTAACATGGGGATTGAGGGCAGAACTAAGGAGTTAAGCCTCTTGCTCCCTATTTCAGAGTTCATTCCAAGAGCTGTTTGACTAGTTCCTATCATTTTGTCTAAATAGCACATGAGGGCATTGAGAACAAAAAGGACATACTTATATCACCACCCATGTAATATTCTTCATATATGGTAGTACTCTTCAGGAATATGATTAAATGCATTGTGTACATTTTATATATATACATGTATATACATATATGTGTGTGTTTGTTTATATAATACATGTGTACATGTTTGTATCTATAAGCACATATGTATACATATATATACATGTATGTATAGGTGTATGTATAAATATGGCACAATGCATTTAATCAGATTTCTGAAGAATATATGAATATTATGAGAATATATTATACTGTGTGTTTACATATATATTACATAGTAAAAATGTGATCAAGATTAAAAAGGCAATGTGAAGGAAGTAGTGTAGGAAACAGAAATATTTCCTGGGCATCTCTAGAAAAGCTTCCCAAAGGAGGTGCCATTTGATCTGGACTATGAATAATATGCAGGAGAAGATGGAAAAGAGTATTGTAATAAGAAAGAATGGAATCACTGAAGCCATGAATAAAACAAATTCAAGTTAAGTGATAGGAGTAAAGGGTATTAAAAGGCAAGTGATAGAAAATAAGGATGAACAAGAAGGTAGGGCCAAATTAGATACAGTCTTACATTTTGTGCTAAGGAGTTTAGACTTTATGACACTGAAGAGTAGCACATTATGCCACCACAAAATATGCCACTATGGCATAAGGATTATCTTGAGAAGAAGCCAATTGAGAATCAGACACAAGAAAAGCTCTCTACCCTCCTCCTATTTGCCTAAAAGCAGTACATAAATTCACAAAGCCCTCATCCTCTCTCTACCAGGAAGAACAAATGTTAATACCTGGAGACAACTTTAGACCCTATCAGCCTGGAAAAGGCACCAGAGGAATCTACATAACAAACTTTACTAAATAGTGTTTTACCTTCACCCTTGGAAGCATAAATCTGCTTTATTTTGTCCTGTCCTTTCTCTACAAATTTATTATTCTTTGTTGAAAATGCTATATAAACTGGAATTCCACCCCACCTTGGGGAGTTACTCATTTTTCTCTGGGCATTTCCCATGTACACATGAGGTATACATGTTAATAAACTTCTGTTTTTTTCTCTTGTTAATCTGTGTTTTATTACAAGGGTCTTAGCCAGGAACTCAGAAGGATAGAGGGAAAATTAATTTTCCTCCCCTATAATGTCTACTGCAGAGAGCCAATAGAGGAAAAGGCAGATGATACGATCTGAATTTTTTGAGATATTAGGAGGTCAAAATTAACCTCAATTTATTTATTTTTCATGCGTACATTATATCTCTACTTCTGTATACCCTACAGCGTGCCCACCACCGAAAATTGCGTTTCCATGCGTCACCATACAGTTGATCCCTTTTACCCATTTTGTCCTCCCCTCACATTCCTCCCCCTCTGATAACCACTGCTCTGTTCTCTGTATCTACATGGTTGGGGGGTTTTTGTTTGGTTTGTTCACTTATTTTGCTATATTTCACATATGAGTGAAATCCTAATCCTGTCTGACTTATTTCACTTAGCATAACACCTTCAAGATCAATCTGTATTGTCACAAATGGCAAGATTTCATCTTTTTATGGCTGAGTAGTATTACATTTTATATATATATATATATATACCACATCTTCTTTATCCATCCATCCATTGATGGCCACTTAAGTTGTTTCCATATCTTGGCTATTGCAAATAATGCTGCAATGAATATAGGGGTGGATATATCTTTTCAATTAGTGCTTTTCTATAGTCTTTGGATAAATACCCAAAAGTGGGATACTTGGATCATATGATAGTTCTGTTCTACATACTGTCTGTCAGAGTGGCTGCACCAATTTCCATTCCCACCAACAGTGTATGATTGTTCCCTTTTCTCTAACCCTTGTTATTTCTTGTCTTTTTGATAATAGCCAATCTAACAAGCATGAATATCTCACTGTGCTTTTGATTTGCATTTCCCTAATAATTAGTAATCTTGAACATATTTTCACATGCCTGTTGACCATCTGTATGTCTTATTTGGAAAAATGCCTCTTCAGCTCCTCTGCCCATTTTTTCTTTTTTTAGGTCTAACATTTAATTAGTTAGTTAGTTAGTTAGTTATTTTAAACATCTTTATTGGAGTATAATTGCTTTACAATGGTGTGTTAGTTTCTGCTGTTTAACAAAGTGAATTAGCTATACATATACATATATCCCCATATCTCTTCCCTCTTGCATCTCCCTCCCTCCCACCCTTCCTATCCCGCCCCTCTAGGTGGTCACAAAGCACCGAGCTGATCTCCCTGTGCTATGCAGCTGCTTCCCACTAGCTATGTATTTTACATTTGTTAGTGTATATATGTCCATGCCACTCTCTCACTTTGTCCCAGCTTACCCTTCCCACTCCCCATGTCCTCAAGTCCATTCTCTAGTAGGTCTTCGTCTTTATTCCCATCCTCCCCCTAGGTCCCTCATGACCTTTTTTTTTTTTTTTTAGATTCCATATATATGTGTTAGCATACGGTATTTGTTTTTCTCTTTCTGACTTAATTCACTCTGTATGACAGACTCTGAAACTTAAATGCTTTTGCACAGCAAAGGAAACCATAAACAAGATGAAAAGACAACCCTCAGAATGGGAGAAAATGTTTGCAAATGAAGTAACTGGTACAGGATTAATCTCCAAAATTTACCAGGGCTCATGCAGCTCAATATCAAAAAAACAAACAACCCAATCCAAAAACGGGCAGAAGACCTAAATAGACATTTCTCCAAAGAAGATATATAGATTGCCAACAAACACATGAAAGAATGCTCAACATCATTAATCAGTAGAGAAATGCAAATCAAAACTACAATGAGATATCATCTCATACCAGTCAGAATGGCCATCAGCAAAAAATCTACAATAAGTGCTGGAGAGAGTGTGGAGAAAAGGGAACCCTTTTGCACTGTTGGTGGAAATGTAAATTAATACAGCCACTATGGAGAATAATATGGAGGTTCCTTAAAAAACTAAAAATAGAACTACCATACACCCAGCAATCCCATGACTGGGCATATACCCTGAGAAAACCATAATTCAAAAAGAGTCATGTACCACAATGTTCATTGCAGCTCTATTTACAATAGCCAGGACATGGAAGTGACCTAAGTGTCTACTGACAGATGAATGGATACAGAAGATGTGGCACATATACACAATGGAATATTACTCTGCCCATTTTTTAATTGCATTCTTTGTTTGTTGTTGAATTGTATGAGTTCTTTATATATTATATATATGACAAAGATATAACTCCTTATCAGATATGTTATTAACAAATATCTTCTCCCATTCAGTAGGTTGTCTTTTCACTTTATTAATGGTTTCCTTTGCTGTGCAGAAGCTTTTTAGCTTGATATAATCCCATTTGTTTGTTTTTGCTTTTGTTTCCCTTGCCTGAAGAGACATATCTAGAAAGATATTGCTAAGACCAATGTCAAAGAGTGTACTGCCTATGTTTTCTTCTAAGAGTTTTATGGTTTCAATGACCTGAATTTTTTAGGAAAAGAACATTGGCAGTAGTATGGAGGATGTCCTCACCAAAGAAAATATTGGTAGGAAGGCTCATAGTTAGGAGTCTGTTCAGTTGTCCAAACCAAAGATGGTAATCCCCTAACCTAATACGATGCAGTGGTGGTGATATTGGAGATGAGAGGCTAAATTCAAAGTGGAACTGTTGGAATTAGTGTCTACCTATATGTGTTGAGTAAATGGAAAGCTAGAGTCAGAGATGACATTACAATTTCCATTGGGAACCTAAGGGATATTAACTCTTCCACTTGAACTAAAAAATCCCAAAGGAGCAGATATGGATTAGAAAACAGTGATGATAAGCTAGGGTGAGCTAAATTTGAAATGCTTGTGAAAATGTCCCAGAGGCAATTGGAAGTATGGATCTACAAGGCAAAAGTAAGAGGTTTAAGATTAGCACAGATATGTATACGTATAGCTGATTCACTTTGCTGTACAGTAGAAACTAACGCAACATTGTAAAACAACTATACTTCAATTAAAAAAAAAAAAGATTAGCATGGGTAAAAATAGTTGTTGAAGCCAAAGACATGAGTGAAATCAGCCAGGGAAAACATGTAGAATCAAAAGAAAATAAGAAGACAGCCCTAGTTGGCAAAGTAAAAGAAGGAAACTAGAAAGAAATAATTAGAAAGACAGGAGTGGAAACCAGGAACGAATAACATGCTGAAATACAAAGAAAGGAGTTTTGAGATGTTTGTAAACCCAACAAATTGCTCATTAATGTGACAATTCCAAAATCAATCTGAAATAATTCATAAAAAAGAGCAGTCTAGAAAATTTTGATGAAGACAAATCTGGGAGGGAAATTGCTCTGTCAGGTGTTTAAATATAGTATAAAGATACAATATTATATTATTATTTCAAATGAATACACAGATTAATGGATCAGAAAAAAATGGACCAGGAAAACATGAATTCTCAGGAGAAAATATTTGTTGGCTACAACAAGTCTACCTCAAAGTGCCAAGTCCAGACTGGTTTTCAGGCTTATTTTCCTGAATCCCTCAGGGAATAAGATTTATTTTCCAAGGTTTATTAAAGCTCAGGTTGTCACCTCTCCTCCCATGTCTAATTGGCTCTGTAGCTACAAAATGGTAGACCAAGGGCCTGAGATCTTAATCACAAGACTCAGATCCAAGACATGGAATTCATGAATATTTCCAACTCCTTGGTGTCCATTCTACAAGTTGAGGCAGAACTGTGTCCTGTTTCAGCAGGATGTAGCCAGAACAGTCAGCACCCCATTCCCTCAAAGACTGAGTGAAGGTTGAAACAGGAGTGGGGACTGAAACCAACTCCCCCTAAAACCTAGCTCCTCTGCTGAGTTTATGATTAACCTCCCTATTCAAAACTTTATCCCCTTTCTTGTCCTGTTACCCAAAAACTGGATTTGCCTCTGGGTGGGTGTCGAACCAAAAGACACAACCATGCCAAAGGTCAGGAGAAGGAATGACTTATTATTACTTACAGCAAGTAAGGAAAACACCAGGGATCTTTCCCAAAGCAGTGTCTCCTCAAACAGCAAAATTGGGGAAGTTTTAAGCTAAGGGTACATGCATATTCATGAAGGGGTTTGAGTAGGGGAGAATTCAGCATAGAATTGGGGAAAAGGCGGACAGAGTCCAGGCTTTAGTTGACTGAAGTCAGGAGGGTCAACATCATCATTCCATCCTCCACCTGAGTGGGAGCCTTAGTTCCTACAGTACTGAAAGACTGATCAGATTGTCATGAATATCCTTTGAGGAGGAACTAGGACTCTGTTTTACTGCTGAACTATTGTTTCTTGCCTGCTTTTCCTTTGCTCTGCATTCCCTTACTTCCCTTAAGATCATTAAATACTGAGATCTGTTCAAGGGTAAGCATTGTAGCCAGGCTTAGATAACAAAATGTCTTAGGCCAAAATGGCTTCTCTATGTCAAGAAAGCCATTCCTGGTTCTCTTTCTCTGGGGACCCCCTAACCTATCTGCTTACAGTCCCACACCTGTTAACCCTCAAGATTGAGGAGTATCAAAGAAAAGGGGGGATTGAAAGAGCAGGACCCTATGGGGCCCTCATGGTTACAAAATCCTTTGTTTCCCCCATTTCCTGTTTATAGGAAAAACATTTCAGCCTCCTAAACCATCTCTGAGTTCCAAAAGGCAGATTCAAACTGTCCAATTAGGGAGGTGAGGTGGAGGATGGTAACTTCAGGCTAAACACAAGACTCCTGGAACACCACCCTGTTACCTCACCACCAATCAATCAGAAGAAAGTCATACATCATGCAGCCATCACCCCAAATATTGCCTTTAAAAACTCTTCCCCAAAAACCATCTGGAAATACAAGTCTTTTGAGCATGAACCACCTATTCTCCTTGCTTGACCCTTGCAATAAAACTTCCTCTGCTTCAAACCCCACTTCTGTTTGTTTGGCCCCACTCTGCATTGGGCACATAAGCTTGGGTTTGACAACAAGTTCAACAAGGAGATATAATAATTGTAAATATATATGCACCCAAGATAAGAGCACATAAACACATAAATCATATATTAACAAACATAAAGGGGAAAATTGACAGCAACACAATAACAGTTGTGGACTTTAACACCTCACTTACATCAATGGGCAGATCATCCAGACAGAAAATCAGTAAGGAATCACTGGCCTGAAATGACGCATAAACCATACAGAGTAAATACATATATGTAGAACGCTGATCCAAAAGCAATAGAATACACATTCTTTTGAAGCACACATGAAACATTCTCTGGGACAGATCACTTGTTAAGCCACAAAACAAGTCTCAAGAAATTTAAGAAGACTGAAGCAATATCAAGCATGTTTTCCAACTACACCAGTATGAAATTAGTAATCAACTACAAGAAAAAAACTGCAAAAACCACAAACACACAGAGGTTCAACAATATGCTACTACACAATCAATGAGTCACTGAGGAAATCAAAGAGGAGATCAAAAAATACCTGAAGACAAATAAAAAAGAAAATACAACAATCCAAAATCTATGTGATGCAGCAAAAACAGTTCTAAGAGGAAAGTTTATAGTGATACAAGTCTGCCTCAGGAAACAAGAAACATCTCAAATAAACACTCTAAACTTACACCTCAAGGAAATAGAAAAAGAAGAACAAACAAAACACAAAGTTAGTGTAATAGAAGGAAAGAAATGATAAAGAGCAGATCAGAAATAAATGAAATAGAGACTAAAAAAACAATTTAAAAGATCAGTGAAACTAAGAGTTGGTTCTTTGAAAAGATAAACAAAATTGATAAAACTTTAGCCAGATTCATCAAGAAAAAAAGAGAGAGGGCCCAAATTAAAAAAATGAAAGAGGAGGAGTTACAACTGACACCACAGAAATACAAAAGATCCTTAAGAGAACACTACAAACAATTTAGGCCAATAAAATGGACAACTTAGAAGAAATGAATAAATTCCTAGAAATGTTCAATCTCCCAAGACTAAATCTGGAAGAAATAGAAGATATAAACAGACCAGTAGCCAGTCTTGAAATTGAATCAGTAATTTAAAAATTCCCAACAAACAACAGCCCAGGACCAGGTGGCTTCAGCTGAATTCTACCAAACATTTCAATAAGAGTTAACAACCGAATTCCCTGGTGGTCCAGTGGTTAGGATGGTTAGGACTCGGTACTTTCACTGCCATGGCCCGGGTTCAATCCCTGACTGGGGAACTGAGATTTCACAAGCTGTATGGCATGGCAAATAAATAAATAAATATAATGAGTTAACACTGATCCTTCTCAATAATTCCAAATTCCAATAAACTGAAGAGGAAAAAATGCAGGCCCAGCACAATCAGATTTTCTAAAATTTTTAGAAAGCTTTGTATTGATATCTGTATCTGTTATTTTCTGGATTTTTAATGTTCAGCAACTTTTTTTTTTAAGATTTTTAAGCCTTGGACAGGTCAGATAAAACTTGCGTGAGCACAGTTTTCAGGGACTTCCAGTTTAAGATCTCTTTCTTGCCTTCCTTGAAACAATGGATATTGTCTTCATATAATCACCATTTTAAAGTTCAAAAGGATTTTACAGATCTCCTAATTCAACCCTCGATAGATGTTTGTGTTTTCTCCACAACACCCCGTCTCCTCTTTCACACCTATTTAGACATATAGTTCATTTGTTACCCTCTGGAGCAGACTTCAGATCACTGCCTCTGGCATATATCCAGTGTGACCACTATTCACTCACAGTGGTGGACACTAGCCCTGTGATAAGTCTGTAAGTGCCAGACTCAAATGCAGGAGTCATGTTCTACTTGCTCAACAACCAAAAATGAAGCACTGAATTCATTCCAAACTATGGTTTTAATAACTTAATTGAATATTGAAAAAGGCAGGACTACTTCCCATAATCTGTCCTATACAAATGTTTGTATAAATGCCCAAAGATGGATGAACAAGGACATTCAATGCAGCTTTGTTTATAATCATGAAAAACTAGAAACCACTCAAATACCCACCACAGTGTAAAATAATGTACTGTAAAACATATGAAATCAACTGACATGGAACTCTCTGCAAAACATATTGCTTAATGAAAAGAGCTAGGAACAAAATAATACATGCAATATTTTCTCATTTATGTAAATGCACATGTATATATGTATGTGTTTTCAATGAGAATATGTTCGTATACGGCTTTTATAAAATTTTTAAGAGGTATCATTTAGCCTAGAAAGCACCTACAAGATGTCTGGTTAACCTCATGAAGACAAGAGGAAATGAAAGATTTTGTACATATGAATTCCAGCCTCAACTGCAAATTAATCTTCCTGCTTTCTCAGTGACACTGCTTTCTCTTTTGTGTCATATTACCATTCCCTGTGTTCAGATGACTGAGTTTTATCCATTATATAACAATGTTTATTGTAATTCTACCTGAGAGGGCTGTAATTAGTGAATTTTGTACTCACTATTGGAATGCACTTCATTGAAGTAAACAGTCATAGATGGGTTAACAAAAGGTTAGGCAAGACTGGGGACAAACTCACAATGCCCAGCCTATGGATAAATACTCTGGGGTCAGAGGATCCCAGGCCAATAGCAGTACACTTTGCCCTGTAAATAAGAGAGAGGTAAGAAAAATGACATTGTTAAAGTCTCCAGGTAACTGATATAAATGATGCTTCATAATAAATCATCCAGACAAATGGTGAGAGCTGAAAAACAATAGGTGTTGATAATGCCCTGGTACTCCAATCCATCCTCCACACTGCAACAAGTATGGCATGGCGAGCCCATCCTCAAAACCCTTCCAAAGTTTCCCATCACATTTTGGGTAATATCCAAGGTTGATAACATACAAGATCCATTATCTGGCCCTAGTCTACCTTGTTCTTACTTCTCCCTGCTTCCCTTGTTATACTCTGGTGATATTGGACTGGTCATATTTCCTAAACTCATGCCATAATAACTCTCACGCCTTTACCTCAGTTCATGCTGTTCCCCTTGCTATCCTCCATGACCCCACACTCATCTCCACCACCGGCCCCTTGGAAAACTCCTGCTCTTTTGTTATTTATTCTTTCTCCATAGTGGCTGTTCCTGCAGGCCATTGTCCTGACCCTTCTTTTGCCCCCAGTTGGCTCTTAGACTTACCTCTCCTCATAAAAAGTCTTCTTTCAGTTAAAAAAAAGAAATCTGACAAATTAACTTACACTCAGTTTTCAATGACTGACCATCTGCTAACATTGTTGAGCCCTTCCAGAGAAGGCTGCCAGATTTAGCAAATAAAAATACAGAACACCCAGTTAATTTTAAATTTCAGGTAAACAACAAATAATGTTTTACTGTAAGGGCAGCCTATGCACTATTTGTATTTCACCTAGAAACACTAACCCCAGGGTATCTGAATTTTATCAATTTAGCAACTACTTGGTAAGGTGCTATGCTTATGCTGCAGGAAGCAAACAGAAGTATCAAAGGCTTCCTCTGAATGAAATGGATAAAGACCCAAGAGTGGGACTCCAAGCATCAATCAGCAGATAGAGAGGCACTTAGCTGACCAGAGCCTTCCCACCACTCCTGAATCAAGTCCTGAGAGAAGGGCTGTCTCCTAACTCCAACCTTAGAGTGTTCACATGCTCATTCTTCTGTGAGTTTTCTCCCAACTCTGGTCTTATACCTCCAAGTCTATCTTTAACCCTCACTCTAGCTATTGCTCAGGCCCAGATATTCTGCTACCTCTTAGACATCCTAGCACCACTTCTAAAACTGATTCCAAATAGGCTACACCAGGAAGGCTCTTGTTCCTAATATATGATGGTCTACAAGGCTCAAAATCTTACAAATAATCTTTATTGTCTCTCTCTCCTTTGCTATGTATAGCTAGTAAGTCATCAGGTCCTGAAAATAGAGCCATCCCTGGGAATAGAAAAGGTAAAACCCAACATATCCACATTCTTCCTGTACTCCTCCCTCTACACACACACAAATTGGATTGTGGAGTACATTGTCCTTAAAGTAAATAAATTAATCCTGTTGGCAACCTCTGTTCTTGTTTTCACTATTCCCTTAAATAAATCAAATTCTATGAAGTGTTAGCAAACAATTCATATATTTCTGTGGGAAGACAAAGGATACATCTGACACCATAAGGCAAAACTTAATTGAAAAAATCCTTATCAGACGTCTCTGATTTCTCTCAAAGTTTCTCTTTGATATCATGTCATCCCCACAATCTTCTCAACCCTTTCTCCCTACTGCTGCTCCATCCTCCAGTTCCAAATGAACTGCCTCCTCTATCTTCTCCCCACTAATCTTCCACTCCTTTCTTATTACAACAATTCCATTCTCTCTGGCTTCTCCAATCACCTCAGTCAACAAAGGATCCTCCTTTGAAAATGTTGAGAATTATCCATATCAACTACATTTCTGCTTTTTCCCATGTGTCATAATTGTTTGTCCAGTCACAGAAAAATCAAGGCCAGCCTTGAAAGCTTAAAGAAGACACAAAGAAGCATCCTACAACTAGAGGAATAGTATAGAAAGAAGAAAAATGGTAGTGACTTTGCTTTGTCGGGAGTTTAGAGCCAAGACTATGATTATGGATTCTGTTCTAAAATTGGGGGATTTTCTCCACATCTTTCTGACTAACAGGTTTGTGCATTTTTTAAAATACTGGCTGTGACAGAGTTCGGTGTTGATTACATTCATCACTTCATTCATATATATTGCAATTTTTTGTTTTGTACATTTGTTACACACAACAAAATGTAACTGGTCTAAAATATTTATAACATACACTAAGACTCAAAAATTTTTTAAATGGGAAACCAAATGAGGTTTTAAGCAGAGAAGTAGCATAAATTAAATTAACAATATAAGAAATTTATCTGGCTTCAGGGTGGAGAATGTATTGTAAGTGGGCAAGGGTAGAAACAAGAAGACTGGTTAGAAGCCCACTGTAATAATCCAGGATTTATTTCAATAATTCAGAAGATGTGATAATTTCAATAATGATGTGGCTGAAGTACCCCTTTATTTAATCTACGAAAGGGAAGTTTCATGAACAGTTAATACTATAAACAAAATTGTAAGAGTAAACTTAAACTATTACAGAGTACAAAATATTTTAAATACATTGGAAGCTATCATGTCCTCATGACTAATGTGCTAGTTTTAAATGATTATTTATTTTTGAAAGTATGTTCCTGAAAGACTTTGACTGGGCAACAATTTGTGCAGTAGTTCAAGTATGTGCAATATTTGGCAAATACTATGTACTCAATAAATATTTACTACATAAATACACATATTCATTATCTCTTTAAAAATGTCCCCTTGAACTGCTGAACAATCATCAATAGGAAGACACTAGAACTAACCAAAAAAATACCTCACATCCAAAGACAAAGGTGAAGCCACAATAAGATGGTAGGAGAGGCACAATCACAATAAAATCAAATCCCATAACTGCTGGGTGGATGACTCACAAACTGGAGAACACTTATACCACAGAAGTCCACCCACTGGAGTGAAGGTTCTGAGCCCCCACATCAGGCTTCCCAACCTGGGGGTCCAGCAACGGAAAGAGGTATTCCCAGAAAATCAGACTTTGAAGGCTAGTGAGACTTGATTGCAGGAGTTTGACAGGACTATGGGAAACAGAGACTCCACTCTTGGAGGGAACACACACAAACTAGTGTGTGCACCAGGACCCAGGGGGAAGGAGCAGTGACCCCACAGGAGACTGAACCAGACCTACCTGCTAGTGTTGGAGGGTCTCCTGCAGAGGTGGAGGGTGGCTGTGGCTCATAGTGGGGACAAGGACACTGGCAGCAGAAGTTCTGGGAAGTTCTCCTTGGCGAGAGCCTTCCCAGAGTCTGCCATTAGTCCCACCAAAGAACCTGTAGGCTCCAGTGCTGGGTCTCCTCAGGCAAACAACCAACAAGGAGGGAACTCAGCCCCAACCATCAGCAGACAACTGGATTAAAGTTTTACTGAGCTCTGCCCACCAGAGCAACACCCAGGTCAATCCACCACCAGTCCCTCCCATCAGGAAGCTTGCACAAGCCTCTTAGACAGCTTAACAGAGGGCAGACAGCAGAAGCAAGAACTACCATCCTGCAGCCAGTGGAACGAAAACCACATTCACAGAAAGATAGACAAAATGAAAAGGCAGAAGACTGTGTACCAGATGAAGGAACAAGAAAAACCTCCCAAAAGACAAATAAATGAAGTGGAGATTGGCAACCTTCCAGAAAAAGAACTCAGAATAATGATAGTGAAGATGATCCAGGACCTCAGGAAAAGAATGGATGCAAAGATTGAGAAGGTGCAAGAGATGTTTAACAAAGACCTAGAAGAATTAAAGAACCCAGAAGACTTAAAGAACAAACTAACAGAGATGAACAATACAATAATTGAAATGAAAACTACACTAGGAGGAATCAATAGCAGAATAACTGAGGCAGAAGAACAGATCAGTGACCTGGAAGACAGAATGGTGGAATTCACCGCTGCAGAACAGAATAAAGAGAAAAGAATGAAAAGAAAAGAAGACAGCCTAAGAGACCTCTGGGCCAACATTAAATGCACCAACATACGCATTATACCGGTCCCAGAAAGAGAAGAGAGAAAGGAACGACCAGAGAAAATATCTGAAGAGATTATAGTCAAAAACTTCCCTAACATGGGAAAGGAAATAACCACCCAAGTCCAGGAAGTGCGGAGAGTCCCAGGCAGGATAAACCCAAGGAGAAACACGCTGAGACACATAGTAATCAAATTGACAAAAATTAAAGACAAAGAAAAATTACTAAAAGCAACAAGGGAAAAACAACAAATAACATACAATGGAACTCCCATAAGGTTAACAGCTGATTTCTCAGCAGAAACTCTACAAGCCAGAAGGGAGTGGCACAATATATTAAAAGTGATGAAAGAGACGAACATACAACCAAGATTATTCTACCTGGCAAGGATCTCATTCAGACTTCACAGAGAAATCAAAGTTTTACAGACAAGCAAAAGCTAAGTGAATTCAGCACCACCAAACCAGCTCTACCAAAGATAGTAAAGGAATTTCTCTAAGCAGGAAACACAAGAGAAGAAAACGACCTACAAAAACAAATCCAAAACAATTAAGAAAATGGTAATAGGAAATATATATGGATAATTCCCTCAAAGGTGACTGGATTAAATGCTCCAACCAAGACACAGGCTTGTTAAATAAATACAAAAACAAGACCCATATATATGCTGTCTACAAGAGACCCACTTCAGACCTAGAGACACTTACAGACTGAAAGGGAGGAGATGGATAAAAGATATTCCACATAAATGGAAATCAAAAGAAAGCTGGCATAGCAATTCTCATATCAGACAAAATAGACTTTAAAGACTATTACAAGAGACAAAGAAGGACACTACATAATGATCAAGGGATCAATCCAAGAAGAAGATATAACAATTGTAAATATTTATGCACCCAACATAGGAGCACCTCAATACATAAGGTAAATGCTAACAGCCTTAAAAGGGGAAAACGACAGTAACACAATCATAGTAGGGGACTTTAACACCCAATATTCACCAATGGACAGATCATCCAAAATGAAAATAAATAAGGAAACAAAAGCTTTAAATGATACATTAAACAAAATGGACTTAATTGATATTTATAGGATATTCCATCCAAAAACAACAGAATACACTTCCTTCTCAAGTGTTCATGGAACATTCTCCAAGACAGATCATATCTTGGGTCATAAATCAAGCCTTGGTAAATCTGAAATTTGAAATCATATCAACTATCTTTTCTGACCACAACGCTATGAGACTAGATATCAATTACAGGAAAAATCTGTAAAAAATACAAACACATGGAGGCTAAACAATACACTGTTAAATTACCAAGGGATCACTGAAGAAATCAAAGATGAAATAAAAAAAAAATACCTACAAACAAATGACAATGAAAACATGATTATCCAAAACCCATGGGAGGCAGCAAAAGCAGTTCTAGGAGAGAAGTTTATAGCAGTACAATCCAACCTCAAGAAACAAGAACTGTCTCCAATAAACAACCTAACCTTACACCTAAAGCAATTAGAGAAAGAAGAACAAAAAAACCCCAAAGTTAGCAGAAGGAAAGAGATCATAAATTCAGATCAAAAATAAACAAAAAAGAAATGAAGGAAACGATGGCAAAGATCAATAAAACTAAAAGCTGGTTCTTTGAGAAGATAAACAAAATTGATAAACCATTAACCAGACTCATCAGGAGAAAAAGGGAGAAGATTCAAATCAATACAATTAGAAATGAAAAAGAAGAACTAACAACTGATACTGCAGAAATACAAAGGATCATGAGAGATTACTACAAGCAACTATATGCCAATAAAATGGACAACCTGGAAGAAATGGACAATTTCTTAGAAATGCACAACCTTCCAAGACTGAATGAGGAAGAAATAGAAAGTATAAACAGACCAATCACAAGCACTGAAATTCAGACTGAGATTAAAAATCTTCCAACAAACAAAAGCCCAGGACCAGAAGGTTTCACAGGCAAATTCAATGAAACATTTAGAGAAGAGCTAACACCTATTCTTTTCAAACTTTTCCAAATATAGCAGAGGGAGGAACACTTCCAAACTCATTCTACAAGGCCACCATCACCCTGATACCAAAACCAGACAAAGATGTCACAAAAAAAGAAAACTACAGGCCAATATCACTGATGAACATACATGCAAAAATCCTTAACAAAATACTAGCAAACAGAATCCAACAACACATTAAAAGGATCATAAATGATGATCAACTGGGGTTTATCCCAGGAATGCAAGGATTCTTCAACACACAAAAATCAATCAATGTGATAAGCCATATTAACAAACTGAAGGAGAAAAACCATATGATCATCTCAATAGATACAGCTTTTGACAAAATTCAACATCCATTTATGATAAAAACCCTCCAGAAAGTATGCATAGAGGGATGTTTCCTCAACATAATAAAGGCCATATATGACAAGTCCACAGCCAACATCGGTCTCAATGGTGAAAAACTGAAACCATTTCCACTAAGATCAGGAAGAAGACAAGGTTGCTCACTCTTACCTCTCTTATTCAGCATAGTTTTGGAAGTTTTAGCCACAGCAATCAGAGAAGAAAAGGAAATAAAAGGAATCTAAATTAGAAAAGAAGAAGTAAAAGTGTCACTGTTTTCAGATGACATGATACTATACATAGAGAACCCTAAAGATGTTACCAGAAAACTACAAGACCTAATCAATGAATTTGGTAAAGTAGCAGCATACAAAATTAATGCACAGGAATCTCTTGCATTCCCATACACTAATGATGAAAAATCTGCAAGAGAAATTAAGGAAACACTCCCATTTACCATTGCAACAAAAAGGATAAAATACCTAGGAATATACCTACCTAGGGAGACAAAAAGACCTGTATGCAGAAAACTATAAGACACTGATGAAAGAAATTAAAGATGAAACAATCAGATGGAGAGATATACCATGTTCTTGGATTGGAAGAATCAGCATTGTGAAAATGACTATAGTACCCAAAACAATCTACAGATTCAATGCAATCCCTATCAAACTACCAATGGTATTTTTCACAGAACTAGAATAAAAAATTTCACAATTTGTATGGAAACACCAAAGATCCTGCATAGCCAAAGCAGTCTTGAGAAAGAAAAATGGAGCTGGAGGAATGAGGCCCCCTGACTTCAGACTATACTACAAAGCTACAGTAGTCAAGGCAGTATGGTACTGGCACAAAAACAGAAAGATAGATCAATGGAACAAGTTAGAAAACCCAGAGATAAGCCCACGCACATATGGTCACCTTATCTTTCATAAAGGAGGCAAGAATATACAATGGAGAAAAGACAGCCTCTTCAATAAGTGGTGCTGGGAAAACTGGACAGCTACACGTAAAAGAATGAAATTAGAACACTCCCTAACACCATACACGAAAATAAGCTCAAAATGGGTTAAAGACCTAAATGGAAGTCCAGACACTATAAAACTGTTAGAGGAAAACATAGGCAGAACACTCCATGACATAAATCACAGCAAGATCCTTTTTGACCCACCTCCTAAAGAAATGGAAATAAAAACAAAAATAAACAAATGGGACCTAATGAAACTTCAAAGATTTTGCACAGCAAAGGAAACCATAAACAAGATGAAAAGACAATCCTCAGAGTGGGAGAAAATATTTGCAAATGAAGCAACTGACAAAGGATTAATCTCCAAAATATACAAGCAGCTCATGCAGCTCAATATCAAAAAAATAAACAACCCAATCCAAAAATGCACAGAAGACCTAAATAGACATTTCTCCAAAGAAGATACACAGATGGCAACAAACACAGGAAAGGATGCTCAATATCACTAATTATTAGAGAAATGCAAATCAAAACTACAATGAGTTATCACCTCACACCAGTCAGAATGGCCATAATGAAAAAATCTACAAACAATACATGCTGGAGAGGGTGAGTAGAAAAGGGAACCTTCTTGCACTGTTGGTGGAAATGTAAATTGATTCAGCCGCTATGGAGAACAGTATGGAGGTTCCTTAAAAAACTACAAATAGAACTACCATATGACCCAGCAATCCCACTACTGGGCATATTCCCTTAGAAAACCATAATTCAAAAAGCATCATGTAGCACAATGTTCATTGCAGCTCTATTTACAATAGCCAGGACACTGAAGCAACCTAAGTGTCCATCGACAGATGAATGCATAAAGAAGATGTGGCACATATATTCAATGGAATATTACTCAGCCATAAAAGAAATGAAACTGAGTTATTTTTAGTGAGGTGGATGGACCTAGAGACTGTCATACAGAGTGAAGTAAGTCAGAAAGAGAAAAACAAATACCATATGCTAACACATATATATGGAATCTAAGAGAAAAAAAAAAGAAAAAAATGCTTCTGAGGAACCTAGGGGCAGGAGACAGGAATAAAGACCCAGACACAGAGAATGGACTTGAGGACAGGGGGAGGAAGAACGGTAAGCTGGGATGAAGTGAGAGAGTGGCGTGGACATATATACACTACCAAATATAAAATAGATAGCTAGTGGGAAGCAGCCACATAGCACAGGGAGATTAGCTAGGTGCTTTGTGTCCACCTAGAGGGGTGGGATAAGGAGGGTAGGGGGGAGATGCAAGAGGGAAGAGATAAGGGGATACATGTATATGTATAGCTGTTTCACTTTGTTATAAAGCAGAAACTAACACACCATTTAAAAGCAATTATATTCCAATAAAGACGTTAAAAAAACCTAATGTTAAAAAATAATAATATAAATAAATAAGAAATAATGGCTGAAAACTACCGTAACCTGGGGAAGGATACAGACATCTGTCAGAATGTTTATCATTAAACACACACAGACACAGATGCACACACACGCACAAATAACAAATGTTAGTGAGGATGTGGAGAAAACGGAACCCTCATACACTGTTAGAGGGAATGTAAATTGGTGCAGCCACTATGAAAAACAGTAGGAATGTTTCTCAAGAAACTAAAACTAGAACTACCATATAACCCAGCAATTCCATTCCTGGGTATTTATCTGAAAAAAATCAAAAACACTAATTCAATAAAGATACATGCACCCCAATGTTCATAGCAGCATTATTTACAATTGCCAAGATATGGAAGCAACCTAAGTATCCACCAACAGATGAATGGATAAAAAAGAAGTGGTATATGTACACAAGGGAATACTATTCAGCCATAAAGATAGAATGAAATTTTGCCATTTGCAAAAATATGGATGGACTTGGCGAGTATTGTGCTAAGTGAAATTAGTCAGAGAGAGAAAAACAAATACTGTATTATATCACTTATACATGGAATCTAAAAAACAAAACAAACTAGTGGATATAACAAAAAAGAAATAAGACTCACAGATTTAGAGAACAAACTAGTGGTTACCAGTTCTCTGGCACCCCCTAGTGGCCGCTTTGGAACATGGGCAGGGTGGGTAATTAACATCTATTTTAGCACTTTCTCCAGCAATGGGAAGCACTTCCCATGCTTCATCTCATTTTTCTTCACAATAATCCTAGGACGTAGGTGTTATGATTATCCTCACTTACATATGAAGACAAAACTAACGTTTGGGATAAACAACTTGCACAAGGGAACATAGGTAGTGGAAAAAGAATAAAAGTGAAGGTCTGTAGGATTCCTGAGCCCTCACAATTAATAACCTTACTGAGGTACTGAGAGAGGAAAGCATGTTCTTCCTTCAGCCTCTAACCTGCTCTGCCTCCTTTACTGTTCCTGATACCTATGCTCATACAGAACTTACCGATATACATTGTTTTTTCTTTCCTTTTTACATTTGGATATAAATATGTCTTTATCCCAGCTACATATATTCAATTATTTTAATTACTCCTCGTGTAATAGTCTCTAAATGTCTCTTCATCTTGGTTTCCTTCCTCTAGATTCAATCTAAAATATCACTTTCTCTCTTAAAATGTGACTCCCCCAAGATCCAATGCTCCAAGCCAGTTTATCTCCACAACATATACTTTTTTCAGAACCAAAGAGGTGTTTAGCAGTGCTTTAGACAATGGAGAGTGAATCAGACATAATCACTGCTCTCAAAAACTTTATAATCAATTCGTTTGACACATTCCCACTATAGCTTATGCTTCCCTTGGTTTGAATGCTACACCTCTACTAAAACAGTTTACTGTTGCACCAGCTTTTTCAGAATCCGCAAAATTAAAGCTATCATTTATATAATTATTTTCATATGCATTATCTCATTCTATACTCACAATACTCTCCTACATTAGTTATTATTAATTCCAACTGAAAAGTGAGAAAGCCAAAGGTAAGTGGTTTGCCTATAGTGACTAATAAGTGGTAGATGGTAGGTCTTAGAACCAGCCAAAATAGTGAGATTAAACTTATGTTGGTTTACCATCACGCTTTGTCTCACATAATTCTAATGATTTATACTAAGCTTGGGATCATTTTAAACCCCTTGGTGTTTTTCATTTGAATCATTGATGACTTGGGTCACTATCTTTGTGAAACTAATTCTTTAATCCTATTTGTAGGAATTCACATTTGTGCATGTTAAACATTATTTAGTTGGTTTTATCTTTAGTCAAAGAGTGTTTATTTGAAGTTTCAATCTTCTGTCAAGTTTGCTATGTAAAAGAATATTAGAACTTCCCTACACCATATACAAAAATAAACTCAAAATGGATGTAAGACCTGAAACCATAAAAGTCCTAGAAAAAGAACATAAGGCAGAACACTCTTTGACATGAATCACAGCAATATTTTTTTTGGATCTGCCCCCTAAAGCAAAAGAAACAAAAGCAAAAATAAACAAATGGGACCTAATAAAATGTAAAAGCTTTTGCACAGCAAAGGAAACCATCAACAAAACAAAAAGACACCTACTGAATGGGAGAATATACTTGCAAATGATATGACTGATAAGGGGTTAATATCCAAAATATATAAACAGCTCATACAACTCAATAAAACCTAATTAAAAAATGGGCAGAAGACCTGAATAAATATTTTTCCAAAGGAGACACACAGATGGTCAACAGGCGCATGAAAAGACGCTTAACATTGCTCATCTACAGAGAAGTGCAAATTAAAACCACAGTGAGATATTACCTCACACCAGTCAGAATGGCTATTATCAAAAAGAACACAAATAACAAATGTTGGCAAGGATGCGGAAAAAAGGGAACCCTTGTATAGTGCTGGTGGAAATGTATACTAGTACAGCCACTGTGGAAAACAGTATGGAGGTTCCTCAAAAAATTAAAAGTCAAACTACCATATGATTGAGCAATTACACTCCTGGGTATATATTCAAAAAAACCAAAACCACTAATTCAAAAAGATACATGCACCCCAATGTCTATAGCAGCATTATTTACAATAGCCAAAATATGGAAATATGGAAGCAACCATCAAGAGATGAATACAAAAATATGATATATATATATATATATATATATATATATAATGGAATACTATTTGGCCATTAAAAAGAATGAAATTCTGGCATTTGCAACAACCTGGATGGACGTGGGTAGTATTATGCTTAGTGAAATAAATCAGAGAAAGACAAACACTCTGTTATCACTTATATGTGGATTCTGAAAAATAAAACAGACAAATGTATATAACAAAACAGAAACAGACTCACAGATGTAGAGAACAAACTAGTTGTTACCAGTGGGGAGAGGAAGCAGGGAAGGACAGGATACGGGTATGGGACTAAGAGACACAAACTACCATGTATAAAATAAATAAGCAACAGGATATACTGTAGAGAACAGGGAAACATAGCCATTATTTTGTAATAACTTTAAATGGAGTATAATCTATAAAAATATTCAATCACTATGTTGTACACCAGAAAGTAATATAATATTGCAAATCAACTATACTTCATTTTACGCGTTTATCTGAAGTTCCAATCCTGTGTCAAGTTTCTATGCCTCCATGCTTTGGGTATATACAAATTTGATCACCTGTATTTGTCTCCATCAAAGTCATTGATTTAAATGTTGATAATAGAAAGATAAGACTGTGAAGCAGGCACGTGGGATATCACCAAATAGAATTTCCCATATGGTGCCATTTCCACACTGACTTAACATATAGTTCATCTATTTTTTTCTATGCCTTTCTTCTGTTTCAACTGGCATGTTCAGTTTAACGTCATATAGAACTAGCTTAGAACAAAGAGCCATTTCCTTCCCGGAAAAGATAACCACCTTACCCTTGTTTTACTTTCAGAAGTTCCCTTAGATAAATTTATCCAAAGAATCTATCACAGCATAATTCAATATAAGTTTTTGTACACTGCTACCCATTTAATAGAACTAAATTTAACATGTTAGATATTTGTAACTCTCCAGACAATCAAATATAAAATACCATGGTTCTTAAGCCTCTTCTCCAGCTGTTTAAGATATACTTTGGTTAGTTTTCCCTAGTATTTTTAAAGATGTAATGTTTGCATGAACACAATAAAGTTTATAGCATAATATTAGCAAAATCATAACATTTTCATGCATAAAACAAAACAAAGTTTATAGCATACTATCAGCAAAACCATTTACTTATTCCCATTACACTATTAAACGTCCATTTTAGTATCATTAAGTCCTGTTTGCAATGAGGGAAAAAAGCTTCCAGTTAACATTACTTCTTTCACTCATTCAACAAACATATTACCTGATTGCATACTACGCACCAGGCATGTACTAGGTACTAAAAAGACCCAAATGCACCATCCCTGCCGTCAAAGGGCTCATTTTTCAGTGGGGTGTCAGTGGGGGGCTGGTGGGGTGGAACTAAAGCAAATCTACAGAATGCAATTGTATAAGGGCTGATACACTAAATGTTATGGAAAGCATGGAATCTCACTCAGCAGAGAATAGTGCAAGCTTCCTAAAGGGTGTGATGCTTTTATTTGTCTTGACAATGTTCAGAGATCAGGTACGTGAATATGGAGAAAGTGTTCTAGGCAGAGCAAATGGCGTGTGCAAAGGTATGGAAGCTTGTGAAACCTGATACACTTACAGAATAGAAAGTCGTGTGATGTGGCTGGAAAGAAGGATGAAAGTGGCTGAGTGATAACTGATGAGGCTGGAGAGAATAGCCAGGGTCTCATTGTAAGGACCTTGTGTCCCATGCCAACGAGTGTACTGTTTACCCTGAAGTCAGTGAAGAAAGTGGGCAATATCTGAGTCAGGGAGTTTAATTAGGAGGCTCTGTCAGTGATCAAGGCCAGAGATCAGGGAAGTACCAGCCTAATGGAGAGATGGCAGAATGCAGTGATGCTCTAATAAAGATGGTGTTTTCCAATGTTCACTATGCATAAGAATCAGCTGGGCAGCACTTGTAAAATACAGATGTCTGGGCCCAAACCAGACCTACTCACACTTTATATTTTTCAAATCTCCCCTGAATTCTTCTAATGCAACTAGTCCATGGACTAGCATGTGGGAATGACAATTTTGCCTCTAACTGTAGGACAAGGAAGTAAAAAGAGTTTCAGTTACTCTTATTACAAACAATGGAGCAGATAGTTATAAAGTCCACCTGAAAGAGTGAAAATATGGAATGATAGAATATTTTCAAAGAAATAAATTTTATTTCCAAACTGGTTAGAGTAACTAGCCATGAGAACAAACTATTGATTGGTAGAGGTCAATATAATTATGTTTCATAATGAAAAAGACTAGTTTATAAGATTTTGTATTTACATTTATAATAAGTGAATATACTTTTGCTTTGTAAGTTGCTCCCTCTAGTAGATTAAATATTAGCCTTATAGTCTTTCTTAAACTTAATTTAGTTTTTACAGCTTTTTATTTTTATAGCGTCAAAGATAAACTTCAGTCCAGCCTATAATCAAAAGATCATAAATTCCAAATCAGTACTGTCTAAACTAACTTGGTTTTGCTATATAGTCTTCTGACCTTCGGAAAAATTTATATTAAGAAAATGCTTATCATATGACCATTTATCTTAAACAAGCAAATTGTAGCAAATTCTATTTGCTAGGAAATTCAGGCTATTTATCTGTATTTGTGCTTAACTGTCATTTTTAGGCAGTGCTTGTATTTTAAGTAAATATGTGAGTTAAATTTATTTGTTTTGAAAACTGTCTCCTGTCCTTGACTTGGTTGAGCAAAGCCTCTCATCTTATTCTGTCTCCACTTTCCATCTTCAAAGTCCAAATTGATTTTAATTCAATATAACAGTAAGCTCCATAAAGATAGAAGCTGTGTGTCCTGGTTACATCTTATCCCTAACTCCAAGCTCAGGGCCTGAACAGGAGATATAGTTGATATACATTTGTTTATTAATAAGAATCATCTTCCCTTTATAACCCTGGGCAAACTCAATTTTACCCAGATTTGTCTAAACATATAGACATCTACTTCAGCCAACACAGGAAGAAGCACACATGAGCACAAAGTTTTTTTTTTTCACAGCTATATACCAATCAACCCAATGATAAAGATTATTACTTGATCTTCAGAAGAAGAATTGTGATGTCATCATCAATTGTGTCAAATTACACAAGTAAAATCCCCAAAGGAAAGCCTTGCCCTGGCTCTGAAATTACCGTTGGGGCTGAGACATCAAACCAGTTCTCTCCACTCGAAATCCCCTTAAGATTGACCTGACAGAGGAGCCAACCACATTTTAAAGCCAATTTAAAGCACTTGAAAAAACTAACATGTTGGCTCTCGTGTAACAGTCGATCTTAGTTTAGCTGTTTTAAAACGATGACAGGTTTAGTAAGACTAACTCTAGTGACCGGTAATAATGGCAACAGAGGCAAACATGGATGGAGCAGTTATTTAGGGTCAGGCATTGTGCTAAGCACTTTAATCTCATCAAAGCCTCATAATGATTGTTTAATGTTGGAACAACTGAAGAACCCCATTTTACAGGAGAAAATGAGGATTCTCCCTTACATAACTTGCATAGGTTCTGTGCAAGTGCTACACCATTTTAATATAATGGACTTGAGCATCCATGCATGTGGGTATCCACAAGGGGTCCTGGAACTAACCCCCTGTGAATATTAAGGGACAACCGTATTATGCAATTTGAAGCTAGTGTTTGAAAATAAAAATACCATGATTTATTCATCCAGAGTTCAGATCACTGTATCCTTGTGTATGAGACAGAAAGCACTTCAGGTTCGAATACAAACTCCCTTTGCCTTCGAATATGTACATACAGTTAATAATAACACCACACCAAATTAATCACCCAGAAAGCTGGCGTACCCTAATCTAAGTTTTACCGAGCCACTTAAAACTGTAACAAAGTTATCATCTAAGCCTTGATTCTGGACTAGGAAGGTTAAACACTTTGCTCATGGAAAAAAGGCATCTGACTCCTGGCCTACGGTAGACACGAGGGAATGAATGGATGAATGAATGAGGAAGAAAGAGAGAGTGTGAAATGTATGAGGAAGGATCTTTACGAACTTGGACTTTTTATTGCTCTTAAATGGCATGATCTGAGAGTAAGCATCATCTCAGCTGTGGTAACTCATGTTAGTACGGATAATCTCTGAAATTTGGACACAGTGAAGCCCAATACATATAAAGAGCTTTGTTGATAACAGAGGCAAGATTCCACAGTTTAATCTTTTTTAACTCTTTGAAACTGAGTACAGCCTCTGGTAAAGGAAATATCAGAAAACTCAGATGTGATAGTGAGTGTGCTTATATCACTTCCTTTGGTGTCAGAGCAGCTGCCTGGTTGCCTTTCTTCTACTGTGGTGAACCGTGAGGTGTAACTGACAGCTCTGCTGAAGCGTACCGCTTCCTCAGTAACAATAAACAATACTCTTGAGCACCTAGCACCTCCCTAGTTTACAGATGAGAGGACTGAAGCTCAGGGGTACTGACGGGTCCAGGCTCACACAGTCTGAAAGAGATGAACTCAAACCTGTGTCTCACTTCAAAGACCAGGCTCCTTCTGCTAGTCCAGGCTGCCTCTTTCAAGTGTTGCAAAAATGTAAGGAGTCTTGATCTGAAGATTTGGCAGGAAAGTAATGATTTTCTGTGAATAATGATGAGAAAGCAACATATACAACTGATTTATTGCAGTGGTGGGATTAGAGTTGAATATTTACTTTCCTTTACTTACTATTCTGTGAAAGAGGCCATAATGCCATTTATATAAGATTAAGGAACTTATTTCAGTTAATTTATGAGTTCCTACAGCCTTTCCATTTCTTTATATCCTACCCCAGTACTGAGTCATAACAGCAACTACTGTGTGCCTGGAGTATGCTTAGTCTCTGCATATGCAGAAGCATCTATTGAGGAGTTCTTGGGCGACATTATGTAGATTTCTTATAAAACTTTCTTTGATAACATGCTGATTTCACAGACACTGAATCACCATACTTGGCTCTTGTGTGATTTAACATTAAATCATTACGCAGAGCACTTTTGCAGAGGGAATTATAAACTCAACCACGGCATGTGCTGCCTCCTGATTTACCAAAGCATACTCGATAACATTTAGAATCAAGTTTAAGATTTGATTGGCATTAATACTACTTACCTGTGTCACTTGAGGAAGGCTGATTCACATAAAGCATAAAATAAAGGCGGGGGAGGATTCAAATTAAGATGCAAAAACTTCCTACCCCCAAAAGTACTCATTTTAATTGAAATTCTCCATTGTAGTCTCTGACCAGTGTCCCAGGGTGTATTGGTTCCTAACGAGGTGGAGGATGGGTACGGCCTCCCCAGGGGGAATTTCAGAAGAGGGCTGGTTGTCACAATGATTGACATTAAACAGGTAGAGATCTGGGATGCTAAATATCCTGCAATGTGTCAGAAGAAGGACTGCCCCCACTCCCGATCCCACCAATGGCAATAGCCCCTCCAGTGAGCAACACTGGAAGGCCCCAGCCAGGTCATATCACATAGGATGATGAAGCACATATGCTGCACCTCATCAGGCAGACATTTCAGTCACACTACAGCAATGAAAGAGGTTCATGTCACGCAGGGGTTAGATTTGGAAGAAGAGTAGGAAACCAAGGGATTTTTTTTTTAATACAAGATTATCGCTCTTTTATTTCAATAGGAAAATAATGAAGATGGCCTAGCGAGTATCTATCAATCTGCCATCACCAACACCAGCAAAGAAATGTCCTGTTTCAGTGACCTTCCAATGCCTGAAGATCTTCCAAACTTCCTGCACAATTCTAAGTTCCTGGAATACTTCAGGATTTTTGTCAAAAAGTTTGATCTACTAAAATATATTCAGTTCCAGGTATTGTATTTTGGGGAAAGAATGGTTTTCTCTACATTAGCTCACATTTAAATAGAGAAGTTACTCTGATAATGAAAGAAATTGGGAATAAAACAAAACATTCTAATTCAATTATTTTCTGAAAAACAACAGCACAGTAGAAAACCCAAAAAGTAGTGTCATTACCCCTGATATTATAGATTATACACATTAACAGAAGAAAAAAATCTGTTAAAATTAATGACTTGAATGATTATATTGATGGTGAAACTGCATTTAATACCTATAACCACTGAGGACTCCTAGCCTCATTTCCTTTGAAAGGATATATGAAAAAAAATACCACATTGTTATTTCATTTTCTTACCGTCTCCATAAAAATGAAATTTCTTAAAAAAATGTACTAAATAAGCTCACAGCTCTCCATTCATCTCAGAAGCCTGTAGAAACCATTTTGGCTAATTTTTTGATGCATTCTTTAGCAACAAAAGAATAACCAGACCATTTTGAAATACAATTATAACTACCTTTCCTGTGTTTCCTTGAAAACAAATAATGAGATAAAAAAACAATATTCTCATTAAACATCCTGAATTTTTATCAGTAACATACACTCTGAAAACTAGTAAGTGTGCCTAGGAAATAAAATTTAAATTATAGCCTTGAATAAATAACTGTTAGTGGAACTTATTTTTTTTAACACAGCTCATTTTCTCAGTAACTTTAGTTTTCTTCCAGATTTGTAGCACATTAATTTGTAATCGTTGATTTGATAGACATCAATATATGTAAATACCATTAAAATATCACATTCTATCTAATGTAGTTTTTCCCCAGCTTCCGTTTCTCTTGTTTATGATTTTACTGAGGTTGTTTTCTGGAGGTTGGAGAGGGCTTAGGAAAACTCACTTCTGTTTATTGGCCTCTGAGTTAGTACAGCCAAAAGATGATGGAACTAACTCAAACTATAAAAGGAGGTGTCCTCACTGAGTTCTGTATTAATATGGTTACCTCCCAGGAGGGGAAAACCACCAGGTTGCCTGAGGAGGGGTGAACTGGCTCAGGTCAGTCACATTTCTAGTAACTTCCTCAGTGATACTGAAGGTTGGTCCTCAAACCACATTTTAAATAGCAAGAATCCACAGTACTTTAGAGAATATACTACCCGGAACTTCAAATCTGAATCTTTCAACGGAAAATGCCCACACATTTTATAGCCTTTTCATAAGCTTTATACTAATAGTCCATATACATTTTTTAATTGGAACAGCTTCAAACATTGCCAACCCAGCATTTTGAAAAATATATGAAAATTTGAAATGCATGTATAAGGGACTCAAACACTTGCCAACAAGAGGAGAAGCATGCCATTCCTCTAGAAGCGAGAAAAGCTTTGTTTCCTTTGACACTGCTTCTTAAATACAGCAGACACACATTTATGTACACTTTTAGAAATTCATAAACCTCCAGAGAGCAAAATGGCATTCTAAAAAATCATGAACTGATAAATTATTTCATCCAAATGAGATCATGAAGTGTATTGCTAGCATGATGTTTTAAAAATAATAAATATGAACTTACCATTCATGGAGTGATGTCACTGTGCCAGGCGCTATGCAAACGGCTTCACATGGAATATCTTCTCTAATAGAGAGTCTACACGGAGGTCAACACTTTTAAAGCTTCTTGATAAATACTGATTGTGTAATCACCTGAATGATGAACATGTATTTTGTATCTTGCCCAGACCCTGTCTTGCTTTCTCTGGGTCTCTCTCAAGTCCTTATTCAGTCCTTAACACTGGTAACCGCTGCTGAGCCAGGCTCCTCGCACAACGCACATCCTTGGTTGCACCTGCCGAGGAAGAAGCAGCAGGGCGCACTTAGCAGTCTTTGCCTTAAGTGGCTTGAAATGGATTCAGACGGGACCTAAATGGAATCAGACATTGCACTCTACCCATCTCCACTCCCAGGGCACTGGACAAGGCCCCTGTTATGCCAGAGTAATGCTCAATGATGCCTTCTCTGTGTTCGGTTCAAGACAACCGTCCTCAGTGTGAAAAAACGCCCGGATTTCTCAACCACTGGCCAATGGGTGGTTGTTACCAAGAGCAACGGCAAGGAGCAAAGTGCTGTCTTTGATGCAGTCATGGTCTGCAGTGGTCATCACATACTCCCTCACCTCCCACTGGAGTCATTTCCAGGTGAGGCCTGTGGGGATCCCCAGCTTTTGGGAGTAGGTGTCCAGGCACTTTATATTCAGGTTGGATTGTCAGGCAAAATTACCTAGCTACTGCAACAAGGCATAATATTAAGATCAGGATAGAGCTAGAAAGATGAGAGACTCCAAACACCATCTCTGATTCTGTTGAGCTCTTTGAGTCTTCATTATCAGCCAGCCTCCCTCAAAGTCACTAAATATTACTCAGTATTTCAGAGAATTCTCACCCAAATTGGTTCTCTGTTGGAGAGGTCCTTTCAGCCATGTGCTTACCTTGTCCTTTTTCTATCCTGCCAAACACCTGCGACTTTGCTACATCTTTGGAGACTTCCGCAGAGCCATGCCCACAGCCAGGGTTACTGGGGAGAGTTTCTGGAAATAAGTGCTGCTACAGGACAGTGATGTTTCAGGGAGCACAGGGGAAGATGGTACCTCCCAGGCCCTTCCCTCAGAGAGTGTATCTCCTTCCCACGGCCTTCACGAAAACATCTGATACGATGGTTCAGTCCAAACCCCACATTATTCAAACCACCTGAGGAGCTTTTAAAGTTCTAATGACCTTCAAAGATTCAATTGGTCTAGGGTAGGCCTCAGTCAATTAAGGGCTACTCAGGTGATTTCAATATTCAGCTGGGATTGAGGCTTACTGACCTAAGGCAGTGGCAATCTCAATCAGAATCACCTGGAGGGCTTTTAAAACCACAACTTGCTAGTCTCCACCCCTAGCATTTCCAACTCTTTAGGTCTAGTATGAGGCTGAGAATTTGCCTAACAAGTTCCCAGGTGATGCTGAAACTTCTGGCCAAGGGACCACACTTTGAGAACTAATGATCTAAAGGCTCTTTCAAGCAACCCACCATCAAACACAAATACTTTAACAAAGTCATGTTTCCTGGGAAAAGACAAAGAGATGCTTATCTTCAAAAAGGCTTGTCCAGTAAGTTGCTGATGGACGGCAAAGTGGAAACTATCCTTCACCTTATAATGTGCCTTGTTTTTAGCTTATTTTGGTTTTTGTTTGCTTTTGCAAAATAAGAATGATGAATGTTATTCTAATTATTACACAACTGCGATAATAGTACTTCATAATATGCTTAAGAAACATTTAAAAGAATATATGCTAGGGCTTCCCTGGTGGCGCAGTGGTTGAGAGTCCGCCTGCCGATGCACGGGACACAGGTTCGTGCCCCGGTCCGGGAAGATCCCACATGCCGCAGAGCAGCTGGGCCCGTGAGCCATGGCCGCTGAGCCTGCGCGTCCGGAGCCTGTGCTCCGCAACGGGAGAGGCCACAACAGTGAGAGGCCCGCATACGGCAAAAAAAAAAAAAAAAAAAGAATATATGCTATGTGATAAAAAAATATCATTGTACAGTCCAAAATAGGATAATGGGTAGCTGGAAACAAACACCTGACTCTGCTCTATTTATCAAAACCAATTGTTTTGGGACGAAGGGAAGATGGTGGAGGAGTAAGCCGCGGGGATCACCTTCCTCCCCACAATACACCAGAAATACATCTACAAGTGGAACAACTCCTACAGAACACCTATTGAACGCTGGCAGAAGACCTCAGACCTCCCAAAAAGGCAAGAAACTCCCCACGTACCTGGGTAGGACAAAAGAACAAAGAATAAACAGAGACAAAAGAATAGGGACGGGACCTGCACGTCTGGGAGGGAGCTGTGGAGGAGGAACGGTTTCCACACACTAGGAAGCCCTTTCACGGTTGGAGACTGCGGGTGCCGGAGGGGGGAAGCTTCGGAGCCGCGGAGGAGAGCACAGCAACAGGGGTGCGGAGGGAAAAGCGGAGAGATTCCCGCACAGAGGATCGGTGCCGAGCGGCACTCACCAGACCGAGAGGCTTGTCTGCTCACTCACCGGGGCGGGCGGGGCTGGGAGCTGAGGCTCGGGCTTCGGTCGGAGCGCCGGGAGAGGACTGGGGTTGGCGGCGTGAACACAGCCTGCAGAGGGCTAGTGCGCCACGGCTAGCCGGGAGGGAGTCCGGGGAAAAGTCTGGACCTGCCGAAGAGGCAAGAGACTTTTTCTTCCCTCTTTGTTTCCTGGTGCGCGAGGAGAGGCGATTAAGAGCGCTGCTTAAAGGAGCTCCAGAGACGGGCGCGAGCCGCGGCTAAAAGCGCGGACCCCAGAGACGGGCATGAGACGCTAAGGCTGCTGCTGCCGCCACCAAGAAGCCTGTGTGCCAGCACAGGTCACTATCCACAGCCCCCTTTCGGGGAGCCTGTGCAGCCCGCCACTGCCCGGGTCTCGGGATCTAGGGACAACTTCCCCGGAAGGACGCACAGCGCGCCTCAGACTGCTGCAACGTCATGGCGGCCTCTGCCGCCGCAGGCCCGCCCCGCACTCCGTGCCCCGCCCTCCCCCCCCCACCCCCGGCCTGAGTGAGCCAAAGCCAAGAACAGACGCCCTCTGGCGACTTACACACAGAGGCGCGGCCAAATCCAAAGCTAAACCCCGGCAGCTGTGCGAACAAACAAGAGAAAGGGAAATCTCTCCCAGCAGCATCAAAAGCAGCGGATTAAAGCTCCACAAACAACTTGATATACCCTGCATCTGTGGAATACATGAATAGACAACGAGTCATCCCAAATTGAGGAGGTGGGCTTCGAGAGCAAGATATATGATATTTTTCCCCTTTTCCTGTTTTTGTGAGTGTGTATGTGTATGCTTATGTGTGAGATTTTGTCTGTATAGCTTTGCTTCCACCATTGGTCTAGGGATCTATCCGTTTTTTCTTTTTATTTTTTTTGTAATAATTTTTTATTTTAATAACTTTATTATATTTTATCTTATTTTATTTTACTTTATCTTCTTTCTTTTCTTCCTTCCTTCCCTCCTTCCTTCCTTCCTTCCTCCCTCCCTCCTTTCTTTCCTTACTTCTTCCTTTCTTTCTTTCTTTTTCTTTCTTTCTACTTCTAATAATTCTTTCTTTCTACTTTTTCTGCCTTGTATTCTGAGCCGTGTGGATGAAAGGCTCTTGGTGCTGCAGCCAGGAGTCAGTGCTGTGCCTCCGAGGTGGGAGAGCCAACTTCAGGACACTGGTCTGCAAGAGACCTCCAAGCTCCACATAATATCAAACGGCGAAAATCTCCCAGAGATCTCCATCTCAACACCAGCACCCAGCTTCACTCAACGACCAGCAAGCTACAGTGCTGGACACCCTGTGCCAAACAACTAGCAAGACAGGAACGCAACGCCACCCATTAGCAGAGAGGCTGCCTAAAATAATAATAAGTCCACAGACACCCCAAAACACACCACCAGACGTGGACCTGCCCACCAGAAAGACAAGATCCAGCCTCATCCACCAGAACACAGGCACTAGTCCCCTCCACCAGGAAGCCTACACAACCCACTGAAACAACCTTAGCCACTGGGGACAGACACCAAAAACAACGGGAACTACGAACCTGCAGCCTACAAAAAGGAGACCCCAAGCCCAGTAAGATAAGCAAAATGAGAAGACAGAAAAACACACAGCAGATGAAGGAGCAAGATAAAAAACCCACCACACCTAACAAATGAAGAGGAAATAGGCAGTCTACCTGAAAAAGATTTCAGAATGATGATAGTAAAGATGATCCAAAATCTTGGAAATAGAATAGAGAAACTGCAAGGAACATTTAACAAGGACCTAGAAGAACTAAAGATGAAACAAACAACGATGAACAACACAATAAATGAAATTAAAAATACTCTAAATGGGATCAATAGCAGAATAACTGAGGCAGAAGAACGGATAACTGACCTGGATTTAAAATAGTGGAAATAACTACTGCAGAGCAGAATAAAGAAAAAAGAAGGAAAAGAACTGAGGACAGTCTCAGAGACCTCTGGGGCAACATTAAACACACCAACATTCAAATTATAGGGGTTCCAGAAGAAGAAGAGAAAAAGAAAGGGATGGAGAAAATATTTGAAGAGATTATAGTTGAAAACTTCCCTAATATGGGAAAGGAAATAGTTAATCAAGTCCAGGAAGCACAGAGAGTCCCATACAGGATAAATCCAAGGAGAAATACGCCAAGACACATATTAATCAAACTGTCAAAAATTAAATACAAAGAAAACATATTAAAAGCAGCAAGGGAAAAACAACAAATAACACACAAGGGAATCCCCATAAGGTTAACAGCTGATCTTTCAGCAGAAACCCTGCAAGCCAGAAGGGACTGGCAGGACATATTTAAAGTGATGAAGGAGAAAAACCTGCCACCAAGATTACTCTACCCAGCAAGGACTTCATTCAGATTTGATGGAGAAATTAAAACCTTTACAGACAAGCAAAAGCTGAGAGAGTTCAGCACCACCAAATCAGCTTTACAACAAATGCTAAAGGAATTTCTCTAGGCAAGAAACACAAGAGAAGGAAAAGACCTACAATAACAAACACAAAACAATTGAGAAAATGGGAATACGAACATACATATCGATAATTACCTTAAATGTAAATGGACTAAATGCTCCCACCAAAAGACACAGATTAGCTGAATGGATACAAAAACAAGACCCATATATATGCTGTCTACAAGAGACCCACTTCAGACCTAGAGACACATACTGACTGAAAGTGAGGGGATGGAAAAAGATATTCCATGCAAATGGAAATCAAAAGAAAGCTGAAGTAGCAATTCTCATATCAGACAAAATAAACTTTAAAATAAAGACTATTAGAAGAGACAAAGAAGGACACTACATAATGATCAAGGGATCAACCCAAGAAGAAGACATAACAATTGTAAATATTTATGCACCCAACATAGGAGCACCTCAATACATAAAGCAAAGACTAACAGCCATAAAAGGGGAAATTGACAGTAACACATTCATAGTAGGGGACTTTAACACCCCACGTTCACCAATGGACAGATCATCCAAAATGAAAATAAATAAGGAAACACAAGCTTTAAATGATACATTAAACAAGATGGACTTAATTGATATTTATAGGACATTCCATCCAAAAACAACAGAATACACATTTTTCTCAAGTGCTCATGGAACATTCTCCAGGATAGATCATATCTTGGGTCACAAATCAAGCCTTGGTAAATTTAAGAAAATTGAAATTGTATCAAGTATCTTTTCTGACCACAACGCTATGAGACTAGATATCAATTACAGGACAAAATCTGTAAAAAATACAAACACATGGAGGCTAAACAATACACTACTTAATAACGAAGTGATCACTGAAGAAATCAAAGAGGAAATCAAAAAATACCTAGAAACAAATGACGACCTAAAACCTATGGGATGCAGCAAAAGCAGTTCTAAGAGGGAAGTTTATAGCAATACAATCCTACCTTAAAAAACAGGAAACATCTCGAATAAACAACCTAAACTTCCACCTCAAGCAATTAGAGAAAGAAGAACAAAAAAAACCCAAAGTTAGCAGAAGGAAAGAAATCATAAAAATCAGATCACAAATAAATGAAAAAGAAATGAAGAAAACAATAGCAAAGATCAATAAAACTAAAAGCTCGTTCTTTGAGAAGATAAAAAAATTGATAAACCATTAGCCAGACTCATCAAGAAAAAAAGGGAGAAGACTCAAATCAATAGAATTAGAAATGAAAAAGGGGAAGTAACAACTGACACTGCAGAAATACAAAAGATCATGAGAGATTACTACAAGCAACTCTATGCCAATAAAATGGACAACCTGGAAGAAATGGACAAATTCTTAGAAATGTACAACTTGCCAAGACTGAATCAGGAAGAAATAGGAAATATGAACAGACCAATCACAAGCACTGAAATTCAGACTGAAATTAAAAATCTTCCAACAAACAAAAGCCCAGGACCAGATGGCTTCACAGGCGAATTCTATCAAACATTTAGAGAAGAGCTAACACCTATCCTTCTCAAACTCTTCCAAAATATAGCAGAGGGAGGAACACTCCCAAATTCCTTCCACGAGGCCACCATCACCTTGATACCAAAACCAGACAAGGATGTCACAAGAAAGAAAACTACAGGCCAATATCACTGATGAACACAGATGCAAAAATCCTCAACAAAATACTAGCAAACAGAATCCAACAGCACATTAAAAGGATCATACACCACGATCAAGTGGGGTTTATTCCAGGAATGCAAGGATTCTTCAATATACGCAAATCTATCAACGTGATACACCATATTAACAAATTGAAGGAGAAAAACCATATGATCATCTCAATAGATGCAGAGAAAGCTTTCGACAAAATTCAACACCCATTTATGATAAAAACCCTGCAGAAAGTAGGCATAGGGGGAACTTTCCTCAACATAATAAAGGCCATATATGACAAGCCCACAGCAAACATCATCCTCAATGGTGAAAAACTGAAAGCATTTCCACTAAGATCAGGAACAAGACAAGGTTGCCCACTCTCACCACTCTTATTCAACATAGTTTTGGAAGTTTTAGCCACAGCAATCAGAGAAGAAAAGGAAATAAAAGGAATCCAAATCGGAAAAGAAGAAGTAAAGCTGTCACTGTTTGCAGATGACATGATACTCTACATAGAGAATCCTAAAGATGCTACCAGAAAACTACTAGAGCTAATCAATGAATTTGGTAAAGTAGCAGGATACAAAATTAATGCACAGAAATCTCTGGCATTCCTATATACTAATGATGAAAAATCTGAAAGTGAAATCAAGAATACACTCCCATTTACCACTGCAACAAAAAGAATAAAATATCTAGGAATAAACCTACCTAAGGAGACAAAAGACCTGTATGCAGAAAATTGTAAGACACTGATGAAAGAAATTAAAGATGATACAAGCAGATGGAGAGATATACCATGTTCTTGGATTGGAAGAATCAACATTGTGAAAATGACTCTACTACCCAAAGCAATCTACAGATTCAATGCAATCCCTATCAAACTACCACCGGCATTTTTCACAGAACTAGAACAAAAAATTTCGCAATTTGTATGGAAACACAAAAGACCCCGAATAGCCAAAGCAATCTTGAGAACGAAAAATGGAGCTGGAGGAATCAGGCTCCCTGACTTCAGACTATACTACAAAGCTACAGTAGTCAAGGCAGTATGGTACTGGCACAAAAACAGAAAGATAGATCAATGGAACAGGATAGAAAGCCCAGAGATAAACTCACGCACATACGGTCACCTTATCTTTGATAAAGGAGGCAGGAATGTATAGTGGAGAAAGAACAGCCTCTTCAATAAGTGGTGCTGGGAAAACTGGACAGGTACATGTAAAAGTATGAGATTAGAACACTCCCTAACACCATACACAAAAATAAGCTCAAAATGGGTTAAAGACCTAAATGTAAGGCCAGAAACTACCAAACTCTTAGAGGAAAACATAGGCAGAACACTCCATGACATAAATCACAGCAAGATCCTTTTTGACCCACCTCCTAGAGAAATGGAAATAAAAACAAAAATAAACAAATGGGACCTAATGAAACTTCAAAGCTTTTGCACAGCAAAGGAAACCATAAACAAGACCAAAAGACAACCCCAGAATGGGAGAAAATATTTGCAAATGAAGCAACTGACAAAGGATTAATCTCCAAAATTTATAAGCAGCTCATGCAGCTCAATAACAAAAAAAGAAACAACCCAATCCAAAAATGGGCAGAAGACCTAAATAGACATTTCTTCAAAGAAGATATACACACTGCCAACAAACACATGAAAGAATGCTCAACATTATTAATCATTAGAGAAATGCAAATCAAAACTACAACGAGAAATCATCTCACAGCAGTCAGAATGGCCATCTTCAAAAAATCTAGAAACAATAATTGCTGTAGAGGGTGTGGAGAAAAGGGAACACTCTTGCATTGCTCGTGGGAATGTAAATTGGTACAGCCACTATGGAGAAGAGTAAGGAAGTTCCTTAAAAAACTACAAATAGAACTACCATATGACCCAGCAATCCCACTACTGGGCATATACCCTGAGAAAACCATAATTCAAAAACAGTCATGTACCAAAATGTTCATTGCAGCTCTATTTACAATAGCCTGGAGATGGAAACAACCTAAGTGTCCATCATCAGATGAATGGATAAAGAAGATGTGGCACATATATACAATGGAATATTACTCAGCCATAAAAAGAAACGAAATTGAGCTATTTGTAATGAGGTGGATAGACCTAGAGTCTGTCATACAGAATGAAGTAAGTCAGAAAGAGTAAGACAAATACTGTATGCTAACACATATATATGGAATTTAAGAAAAAAAAAAGTCATGAGGAACCTAGGGGTAAGACAGAAATAAAGACACAGACCTACTAGAGAATGGACTTGAGGCTATGGGGAGGTGGAAGGGTAAGCTGTGACAAAGTGAGAGAGAGGCATGGACATATATACACTATCAAATGTAAGGTAGATAGCAAGTGGGAAGCAGGCGCATAGCACAGGGAGATCAGCTCGGTGCTTTGTGACCGCCTGGAGGGGTGGGATAGGGAGGGTGGGAGGGAGGGAGACGCAAGAGGGAAGAGATATGGGAACATATGTATATGTATAACTGATTCACTTTGTTATAAAGCAGAAACTAACACACCATTGTAAAGCAATTATACTCTAATAAAGATAAAAAAAACAAACTATAAAGATGTCTTTGCTGCTAAAATAAAAAAAAAATTGTTTGTTCTCTAATAAATATCTAAGCTGCAGCCTCTGAAATCAACTCTTTTGGTCCTGTACCATATGCTTAACCTAACATTTCTTATGTGATTCATACTTTGAGTTTGCCAGTTGGCCTTGATAATGTAACATACCTAAGAGGGGAAGAGACAAAACAAATGATTTTCCCCGGAAAGGAAAAGCTGATGGTGTAGTTTTATTGAACGTAACTTGACATAGTTCATGGATTTCTCTTTTCTTCCCCCTAAAGGTATTCAGAAGTTCAAAGGCCAGTATTTCCATAGCCACCAATACAAGCACCCAGAGGGATTTGAAAGAAAACGCATTTTGGTGATTGGAATAGGAAACTCAGCCTCAGATATTGCAGTTGAGTTGAGTAAGAAGGCTGCTCAGGTAAGATGTTCCCTGATTACCTTGTACGGTGGAGGAGAGGAAAATCCCAGCCATGTAACTAAGGCTCCATTACTCATTAATTGATTTGTTGTTTGGTTGCCCAGTGTGGTATCATAGAAAATCTGGAAACCAAGAAGTCAGAGTTTATCTCCCACCTTTGCCACTAATCAGCCTTGTAACCTAGAGGCAGTCATTTTACTTCTGTGGGCTATGGTTCCCTCACGTAAGTTTGCATCAGATGACTTTCGGCACAGGAGGCCTTGTTTCTACCCAGGGGGCTTTATGAGTTGACCTGTTCATCTTTGGAGGAGTGCCTTTTAGAAATTTAGTGCATATTTGAATTCTATTTGAAATGTAAATAATCCTTAGCTTCCAAGAATCATTAAGGGAAAGATTAAACAGACAGACTCCCAACCATAATCACAGATATTTAGGTGCTCCCTGAGGCCTTCCAACCACTGTTATCTTTGCACCTGCTCAGGAATGACACAGCTTAGCTTCCAGAGTCAAACATTACAAGGTACAGATAATGCTGACAGAGGTGGTTGGGAATAGCAGAAAATAAAATCCTTTTACAAGGACAGAGCTAGGCAAAAATGGGAAAATAGCTAAGGTTCCTCTCCCCAAAGCATCCCCTCTCAACAGGGCCCTATCACTATGATGTAGCCCAGCATCTTCTGGCTACACAGGAGTTGCAGTAGCCATGTCTACAACCAGCAAAACTGTCCAGTCCTGAGACTCACACTGTCAGGGCTCAAGATGCCCAGTAGCAAATGTGATAAAAGAACATAGTGCCTCCCCAGCAGGTTGATGAAGGGGTTCCACTGGGACCTGTCAGAATTACCACCCTGGGGATGAGCAGGTCACTAACACCAGAAGGAGATTTACTAGACCCAGGAGGTCCTCACCATTTTTGTGAAAAGAAACCACTTTTCACTTTTCAAAGCTTTTAAGACCTCAGTGTGAGGTGGCTGGACCTAGAGTTGTCATACAGAGTAAAGTAAGTCAGAAAGAGAAAAACAAATACCGTATGCTAACACATATATATAGAATCTAAAAAAAAAAAGTGGTTCTGAAGAACCTAGGGGCAGGAGACAGGAATAAAAGATGCAGACATAGAGAATGGACTTGAGGACACGGGGAGTGGGAAGGGTAAGCTGGGACAAAGTGAGAGAGTGGCATGGACATATATACACTACCAAATATAAAACAGACAGCTAGTGGGAAGCAGCTGCATAGCACAGGGAGATCAGCTCAGTGCTTTGTGACCACCTAGAGGGGTGGGTTAGGGAGGGTGAGAGGGAGACACAAGAGGGAGAAGATACAGGGATATATGTATATGTATAGCTGATTCACTTTGTTATACAGCAGAAACTAACGCAACATTGTAAAGCAATTATACTCCAATAAAGATGTTAAAAAAAAAAAAAAAGACCTCAGTGTGAGGAACAAGTGAGGAGGCAGTAACTGTAAGTCTTGGAGAAGAGCCAACTCAGGTAGGGAGGCAAAAGGTCCAGTCTCTTTCCTGTTGGGAATGCCTGCCAAGCTTGAGGAAGGGAGTATGATAAAAGGAACTGACTTAGCTGTCAACCAAGGAAAGCTCCGTACTAGACCACTACATGTTACAGGTCAGTGATTTGGACTTAGAACAGATGATCCAAAGATATCAAATCTTAGATTGCAAGAGTCTATTTCCTTATATGGGCCTTGCCATGTAAAAGCCTGTCAGTCATGCCAGATTCAATATTAAGAAACCACCTTTGCTATATTTGTGTGCCTTTCACCTCATTAATCTTTAAATAGGATGTCTCTTCAATATTTATTGGATTAATAACATAATTGATAATTATGATAAAATGTCTTACACAGAGTAATGCACTCTCAACCCTTCTGTGAGAAGAGATACATAGGAGCTACGTATGTAAGGGATAGAACCAGGTGCATCTGCAAAGCTTAAAATTATAGCCTAAACTCACCTTAGTCCTGAGTGTGCCCTGCTTCTGTTAAAGGAGGTTCACGTTCACAAGTATATGGCATGCTCTACCACAGCCCAAATGCATTGCTCAAAATACTATGGGATGGTGCTGAGCCATCCACACACTTTCTCACCAAAAACCAGATCTCTGACCCTTGGCCTGCAGTATGCATCTCAGGGAAAGAAGCCTGATCCTAAATCCTGAGACATATCACACTGTTGCAGCTAGTACAGCTAGCCAGATTAGACTCGCTGTAAAGATGGTGACAGCAGAAAGAGAATAAATAAAATAGGCAGAGCTTTCAATATGAAACATGGATTGATCCTAAGGAAGAACGGCAGACAATAAGTAATGGAAAGAGACATTCATGGAAATATTTGAAGTATATTATCTAATACCTAACCAAAGTAGTGCCAAGTCAACAAAAGGGAAACAGCAGGAGAAAATCAGGATATAAGGGTATTACCACTCACAGACCAACAATTCAACACCATTATACCATTTTATGTAAGTGCTACTTCACAAGATAAGGAGTTGAGGCCCCAGCAAAACTTGTCTCCAAATTCTGGCTCACTCCAGATATGTGGCACTATATGAAACTCCTCTCCTCCAGGCTAACTTTACAAAATAATAATACCTAGCAGTACTTATCACTTGCCAGGCAATATTTCCAGTACTTTACATATATTATCTCATTTAATCTGCACAATAATTCTATGAAGCAGGTACTATTTTAAAGAGAGACAGAAATGGAGGCACAGAGAGGTTGAAGTAACTCACCCAAGGCAACACAGCTTGTAAGTAGTGGGGCTGAGAGTCAAACCCAGGCAGTCTGGATCCAGAGTCCTAGATCTAGAATCCATGATCTTAAACTCCTAAGTGAATCAGTTTCCTTGTAAGTGAATCTTATGTGTTTATCAAGGACAGCCTTGTATAGCAGAACTCATAGAGTTCTGGCATGTAAAAGTACTGGCATATAAAATTTTAAGACGCAAGTCAAATATGCATTTGGTCAATGGCGGAGTAACAGTAAACAAAGTAAAATATATATTTGAAAAGAGATATAAATGCACACCTTGAAAACTAGGGAAATGTAAGTATACAAGGTAAAGAATACATCTGACATATACACACTACTATATATAAAATAGGTAATCAACAAGGAACTACTGTATAGCACAGGGAACTAACTCCACTCAATACTCTGTAATAACCTATATGGAAAAAGAATCTGAAAAAGAATATATATATATGTATAACTGATTACCTCCTATATTAACTTCCATGTAAAGTAATATCTATGAGTAGTAAATGTTAGATTTTTAAACTCTGAATTTTTAAAATAAAATCAAAGTTAAAAATCTGGTAACTCAATCAAGATCTAGAAACTGATGGAAGGAATCATAACATATATGCTTTTAGAATTTATGCAGTAGCTAATAAAATAATGCTACATTTTAAAAAAAAAAGAGTACATATGAGAGGGAATTCAGAAGTGCACTTGAAGAGAATGGAAATCACAGTATAAGTTCAGAATTTTTAACTTTTAAAATATGTAACAATGTTCTTTCAAGTATGGGAAGAAGCTGATTTCCCTTGTTATTCCCTCTCTGGAGAGATACAGATCCATATATTTGTGCCTATCTAGACATTAGGCTGTAATCATACATTTTCTAGGATTATAATTGTATACCTTCCCTATAAAAACAACTTGTGGTGGATGGAAAAGGTAAGAGGAGGGAAGGAGCATTGAACCACAACTTCAGACATGGCAAAAATTTGTGGGTTTTATGATTGGTTTAGCCCAAAGATTTTCTCATATTTCCATGAAGTTCTCAAGACTATGGTAGTCTTCCTCTATCAGCATAAGTACTACTGGTTCCCACTTGTATGATAAAGCTGCCCCAGAGCAGTGAAAACTGGAAGGTACTTCACTTTGAGGTCAATCATCTTTAAAACAAAGCATTTCAGCAAATTCTGGAGCCATACATGTGATGTATTATCTACACAGTGGGTTCCTCCCAAAAGAGATGATGCCCTAGTTTGAACTGCATCCTTTTTTGCTCACCAGGTGTTTGTCAGCACCAGACACGGTTCCTGGGTCATAGGCCGTATCTCTGAAGATGGCTATCCCTGGAACATGGTGTTCCACACCCATTTTAGCTCCATGCTCCAAAATGTCCTGCCACAAAGAGTTGTAAAATGGGTGATGGAACAACAGATGAATCGGTGATTCAACCATGAAAATTATGGCCTTATGCCTCAAAACAAGTAGAGTTACTTTGCTTTTTTATGGTATACTCATTGGTAATCAAGGATGTCAGAGGGGTTTCTTTTTGCAAAGAGCTAAATTGCTAACATGGAAGTTCAAACTACAACCTAACAATATGGGTATCATGTAGCTCCTGGATTTTGAATTCCAAATTTGTTCTGTATGCCTTTTAAAAAGTAAATATTTAAGAAGATGAAGTATAAATATTATGAGCTGCTCCAGAAAGTAGAACTAGGATCATGGGAAGGACTTCCTAATACCCAGAGCTGTCCAACATTGGAAAAGGCTGTTTTAAGAGACTGTGACCTTCCTTTCAGAGGGTGGGTGGGAAAACTGATCCAAATTCTACATCTGTTAATTCATACTTTGCTAACTCTGTACACCACAAGGGTTCTTCCTGTGGGTAGCTTTTGAGAACATACTCACTGCCTGTTAATCTGTTATACATCACTGATCTTATAAACACAAGAAAAAATTTGGATGTTTATTTTTCTTTATTTGATAACAGGCTCCTTCCCTTAAAAAAAAAAAAACAGAAGAGGTTTGCAATCTTTCAACAAATGCAACGTGGCTGCTATCTTCTGAGATCTGATACATGTACCATGTATCCTTATTTTTTTAACAAAATGGTTCTCAAATCTACAAAAAAGGAAATTCCAGAAATACAGCCAGACTTTGCTCCACTATTCATGCTATCACATACATACAGAGACTCCATGTATATTTGGGATCAAGAAATATCCCCAAACTTGATTCTATGCATTAATTTTCACACTAATCCCTTAATAAGTTTCAAAACTAATGGGAATTTAACAAAGCTTTCCTTACTTACTTATGATCAGATAGAAATTAAATGGAACATCAAGATAATTAAAGGTAGATAACATAAAACAACAGAAATTATCAATGGGATAATAACAACTGGAATGCTCAGGAATTGACCACAGGCACTGGCATTTTGTCTAAGCCCTTAGGAATGCCTCCTTTTTTGAAATGTGTTTTGCCCACATCATCTAAATGTTTTTCCTTATTTGTTGAGGGAAGAGATATGCGACATGAGAATAAAGTCAGAGAGTAAGGCTTGGGGTAGCCCAACTAGTCAAGTTAGAAAGTTTTATGGATATTTGAAAAACCTCTTTATTCCCAGAGCCAAGCCCATAAAATATCAAGAGAGTTCAAAACCCCTCATTAAATACTCTTTCTGGGGCTTCCCTGGTGGTACAGTGGTTAAGAATCCGCCTGCCAATGCAAGGGACACGGGTTCGAGCCCTGGCCCGGGAAGATCCCACATGCCGCGGAGCAACTCAGCCCATGCGCCACAACTACTGAAGCCTGTGCACCTAGAGCCCATGCTCTGCAACAAGAGAAGCCACACCAATGAGAAGCCTGCACACTGCAACGAAGAGAAGCCCCAGCTCACCGCAACTAGAGAAGGCCCACGCACAGCAACAGAGACCCAACACAGCCAAAAATTAAAATTAAAATAAAATAAATAAAAAATTAAGAAAAAAGAAAAGAAATACTCTTTCTGTTTTCTTCTGCATGTTTCAGATACCTTATGAAATAGCCAATACTAAGTGATGATCTTCCAAGTCATATACTCTATGGCGCCATCAAGGTGAAATCAAGAGTGAAAGAGCTCACAGAAACTTCTGCCATCTTTGAGGATGGAACAGTGGAGGAGGACATTGATGTCATTGTCTTTGCAATAGGATATACTTTCTCTTTTCCTTTCCTTGAAGATCCACTTGTTAAAGTAGAGAATAATATGGTCTTGCTGTACAAATACATGTTCCCTCCTCACCTGGAGAAGTCAACCCTTGCACGCATTGGTCTTATCCAGCCTCTAGGTTCAATTTTCCCAACTGTTGAACTTCAAGCTCGTTGGGTAACAAGCGTTTTCAAAGGTAAGTGAGTGGGCAAGTGAATGGCTGAGTGTTTCACACCTGGTGGATTTTGCTAAATAACAAGTTTAGAAAAGGAGGTTGCCAACAAGAAGGTTGCCAACCTTGGCTGCTCTCACAAAACTGACATCCTAAAAAGTTAGAAAATTCACAAAATAACCAATACTGGGATACGATAATAATAAATATCTGCAATCATTCCTTTAAAATATTAGAAAATTCAGAGAATTTCAGTTGGCATAATGTTAAGTAAATATTATTTTTTCTTGGACTAATGAGAGAACAGAAGGAAGGAAGACATCTATGACTCCTAGTTTTACCTATAATATGTTTATAAATTCCTCAGAATATGTGCAAATCAAGAGACCTAGGGCCTACTCCATACTTAACTCCAAATTAACTCTTAATACCTAAGCAGCTCAACCTCACAGATCCCTACAAAGCTATAAAATTATTAAAATATTTCTCTCTGACCATTGTGTAGCACTTTGTACTTCTCAGAAGGCTGTTACTATCTCCCTGATCCAGGGCTCAATTCAGCTCAACAAAATCTTATTGAATACTTAGCCCTGTGCTGGAACTTGGTAGGATACAGAGAAATTTAAATGGGTCATTTTAAGATAATAAGACATGTGCTTTGTCAGAGGACTGCATGGAGTGTCTGGAAAAAGAGAAAGGGTGCTTAGCGACAGCAGAGTTTGGATAAAGGAAGGGCATGTGGTCAAGGAAAACTCCCTAGATAACTGGGTTTCCCAGGTGCAGAAAAGGGAATCAGAGCACAGAGGTGTGATGCAGATGAGGAATTATTACAAGATACTTGACATTCCTAGAACATGAGGTGTGAGGCAGAGAGGGGTGAGAGATTATTCTTAGAGAGGAAGGGACCAAGACACAGGATCCTTTTAAGACATGCTAAGGAGCTTGAATATAAAATGTATATCAGCTCTTCCCAACATCATTAATCATTAGAGAAATGCAAATCAAAACTACAATGAGATATCATCTCACACCAGTCAGAATGGCCATCATCAAAAAATCTAGAAACAATAAATGCTGGAGAGGGTGTGGAGAAAAGGGAACACTCTTGCACTGCTGGTGGGAATGTGAATTGGTTCAGCCACTATGGAGAACAGTATGGAGGTTCCTTAAAAAACTACAAATAGAACTACCATATGACCCAGCAATCCCACTACTGGGCATATACCCTGAGAAAACCATAATTCAAAAACAGTCATGTACCAAAATGTTCATTGCAGCTCTATTTACAATAGCCCAGAGATGGAAACAACCTAAGTGCCCGTCATCGGATGAATGGATAAAGAAGATGTGGCACATATATACAATGGAATATTACTCAGCCATAAAAAGAAACGAAATTGAGCTATTTGTAATGAGGTGGATAGACCTAGAGTCTGTCATACAGAGTGAAGTAAGTCAGAAAGAAAAAGACAAATACCGTATGCTAACACATATATATGGAATTTAAGAAAAAAATGTCATGAAGAACCTAGGGGTAAAGCAGGAATAAAGACGCAGACCTCTTAGAGAACGGACTTGAGGTTATGGGGAGGGGGAAGGGTGAGCTGTGACAGGGCGAGAGAGAGTCATGGGCATATACACACTAACAAACGCAGTAAGGTAGATAGCTAGTGGGAAGCAGCCGCATGGCACAGGGCTATTGGCTCGGTGCTTTGTGACAGCCTGGAGGGGTGGGATGGGGAGGGTGGGAGGGAGGGAGACGCAACAGGGAAGACATATGGGAACATATGTTTATGTATGACTGATTCACTTTGTTATAAAGCAGAAACTAACACACCATTGTAAAGCAATTATACCCCAAAAAAGATGTTAAAAAAAAAAAAAAAAAAAACCATCTGAGGGACTCTTAGGGACCCTGATTACGTCTGGCCTGAGGACCTAGTGTCTCCATTTAAGAAAGCTCTTCTGCCAGAAGACCCAATGAAAGGTTAAGCAAGGACCAGACATTATCAGATTTTCACTTTTGATAGATTATTTCAACATTAGTGTGAAAGACAGATTTGAAAGGCGAAAGGAATAGAGTCTCAGAGACCAGTGAGAAGGCTACTGTAATTGTCTATACTAAAATGTGATACAACCTCAGCCAGGTAAAGAGACAAAGTGGAGAAGAGAGCTAGTTAAGAATCAAACCAGCGGGACGTAATGCTTGGCTCCACGTAGAAAAATTCGAGGAAAAGAGCAGAATCAAGGGTGACTTGATCAAGGCAGACCTCAGGTGGTGGAAACTGGGTGGGGAGCAATGCTGGGGCTAGAGGGAGCGTGTGGAAGAGGATGCAAGTTTGAGCAGCAGGACTTCAGTGATGAGCTCAGTTTTGGACTCATTGAACCTGAGATGTCTGATGACTAGCCATATCCAGGGAAGCTCACCGTTCTTCAGCATGTCTGAAGTTCCAGGGACACCTGTGACAGGGGACGGAATCACAAGCACACAGTGATAACTGACATCAATCCTTCTCTCTCCCCACTGCCCTACCTCAGTTTGTGCCACCCCTTCCCTCACGTGGTTTTCTTCAACAGCCTCTTAACTTGTCTTGCTGCCTTTAAACTGACCTGCCGGGAGCCCATTTCCCAAAATTCAGCACCTCAAAGAATCTTTCCAAAAGGCGAATCTCATCTTGTCCCCCACGGCTTCCCACCACTTTCAGAATGGAGCTCAAGCCATCTGGCACGGCTTCCCAACTTCTCAGGCTCACCTTCCCTCTCCACCTTCTTCTCTAACCCCCGACTCCCACCCCAGAGTCCACGCTGTAGCCTGGTGATCCCTGGGCAACATTACATAGAACTCAATGCAGGTGGCGCACCCTGGAGTTCAACAACACAGCAGTGCTGACTGGTATCTCATGGGTAAATGGCCAAAATTTAATTGTAGGAATCAACTGATTGTAGGAATCAGTTGATTGTAGAAATCAATCATCTAGATAAAGCAATGAAATTGAATCAAACCCACTACTCAACCAACCTTTTATTTTCTAGGCTTGTGTACTTTGCCCTCGGAGAGAACTATGATGGCAGACATTATCAAGAGGAATAAAAAAAGAATTGACTTGTAAGAATTTTTTAAAATTCTTTACATGGAACAGTCTTTCTCCAAGTATAGTGATCTAACTACTCACAAGAACCACCTAGCTGCTTCTAAAAAAGCAAATTCTTATACATACTACTTTAAGATCCAACTACTTAAAAATAGTAATTTCACCAAACAAGAACATTTATCCTTGACCTAAATTTATTTGTTTTATATATTGCCCATGTTAGATTCTGTATCCTCTCACACTCTGTGGTAAAGAGGAAGTGGGATGGGGGCAGTGGTGGTGACAGTAGCCTAAGTATCTCTGGAAAGTTAGCTGGAGGAACTCCCATCAAAGCAAATCAGAAAGGAGTTGGTGTGAAGTGAAGGTCAAGGATTTACATTTTGTGATGAAGTGGAATGGAGTTCAATAGAGATCAAGTACATTGGAAAGTAGACTTGGGGGCCTTATAGTGTAGAGGTTATCTCACATTCAAATTCTAATTCATCTACTATATGCCAGTCAGAGTGCAAGGTACTTTAATAATTCAACAAGCAAATATTGTGTCTCTTCTGGGCAAAACACTGAGCTATGCTTTCATCTGTGTTATCTTGTGAATCTTTGCAGCAATCCTGACTAGTTTTACTTGCCAGGAGACTTGGAGAGTTATTCAAAACTCATTTATTCATTCATTCATTACTTCATTCTTTCAATAGCTAATGAATACCTAATGTTCTTATATAACTTAGAACATTTTGTGAATCTGTCCTTTATTCTTTCTTCATTAAGGTTTGGAGAGAGCAACAACCAGATACTGCAGACCAGTTACATCGACTACTTGGACGAGCTCGCCTTAGAGATAGGTGCAAAGCCAGACCTCCTCTCTCTCTTGCTAAAAGAGCCTAAACTGGCTATGAAACTTTATTTTGGGCCCTGCAACTCCTATCAGTATCGCCTGGTTGGACCTGGGCAATGGAATGGAACCAGGAGTGCCATCTTCACCCAGAAACAAAGGATATTGAAGCCTTTAAAGACACGGGCTCTAAAAACTTCATCTAATTTCCCAGTTTCCTTCCTGTTGAAAATCCTCGGGCTTCTTGCTGTTGTGGTGGCCTTTTTTTTCCCAACTTCAGTGGTTCTAATATGTCAGCATGATGCTTTTGGCTTTCATGTCAGTCAGTACCTCTTAAAGAGAAAAAAATAAGACTAAGAGAAAAAATATTAAATCTAAAGTCTAAATTTTAGAGTTGAGGAAAACAGAGTGAGAGAGGTAATTGTGGACAGTTAGCAGACTTAGGTCTATGTGTAAAACTGAAGTTGTGTCATGAAATTTCTTTGCCATTTCTACCCTTCCCTCAAGTTCACTAGACTCTCAAAAAAAGACAATAAAATAACACTGGCTAAACAGTGCTGCCAAGCCCTGGTAAAGGAGAGTCATGTGGAAAAATAGTAGAATTACACAGAACTAAAAGCACCCATGGTTTAAATCACTGGAAAATTTTAAGTGTGGGAAAATATTAAAATTCCTGTGTGTTGTTTTTGATAGTCTTCTTAGCCAGACTCTATATGGTAACAAAGTTCTCAGATGTTAGGTCATGCACCATTTGCTTCATGGGGAATCACTCAAAAATACTGGAGACAAAAATGAGAGGATAGACTTAGAACATGGCAATGCTCAGACAGACTTTTAGGGCCTCACATCGAAAGCTGAGCAAGTAGCCACATTTCTTATATTTGTCTTATATTTTGACAGAAACACTGCTGTGAAAATAAAAATAAACATGCCATAAGAGATAGATATATGTATTTATAATATATAGAGAGAGTACTTATCATAGACCAGACAATTTGCACATTACATGTATTATTTCATTTAATTCTCATGACAATTATGTGAGATGGGTGCAGCTCTTATACCCATTTTACAGATGATGAAACTGAGACTCAGAGAGTTAGGTAACATGCCCAGGACCAGACAGCTGATCTTGCAATGGAGCTGGAATTGGAGCTCAGGTTTGCTTGACTTTAGAAATGAAGACTTGCCCCATAATATACATTTTTACAAAAACCTCCATTATTAATCAAGTACTTAATAAGAGTTTATTTATGATCACATATATGTTACTTTTGGAGGACCTTTACATAGAATACAGCACTCTTCTTACAAATAAGATCTGATTAGTTTTATTTATAATATTTGGGTTACATTTCAGCTAGATCTAAAATTCGTTTGAAGGAATTTACAATAAAAACACCTATATAATAGCATTTAAGATAATCATTGACATTTTCAAAAAACAAGTGTCGAGGAAGAAAAGTATATCTCCCAAGTAGATGAAAAGTATTGTAATGACTGGACCTTGTATTTAGCTCTAACCATACAAATAACCAAGGCAAAAAGCAAAACAATATTTAATCTTGGTCATCTGATAAAAGAAAGCATGCTGGCTTGTTAGGAGAGACAAACATTTGCTTAAAACTGAACTTTAAAAATGTCACAAGCAATTCAATGTCAATAGACATTGAGCAACATAATAAACACCTGGTTATAAAGCAATCACTACAGCCATTCTTTGCACAAATTGTGCTTTGGGAGATTAAACTGTGCCATAAGCCCAGAACAAGACCTTCAAAGAGAGGGAAAATCTCAGAGACTCAAGATTTAGACAAATTTCTCCTCTTATTCCTCCAAAGCCTTTTGTGGTCATCACTCTTCACATTGGCCTAGATTTCTCTCTCAAGTGCCTAGAACAATGTGATGGCAATCCCTATCAGTGAAAACTCTTTAAAGGCCGTTGAAATGACACCAGCATTTAAATACAAGATTTTTTTTTTCATTGCTCCTATAAGCAGATTCCTTTGAAAAAAATTGCAGAGGGTATATATACTTAGTTATTGGTTAAAAACTGATTACTTTTCTAATTATTAAAGATTATTTGCAAGCCATTATATTATTAATAATAGAATTTATCAAGACTTTATAGCAAAAGTAGGCAAACTACTGCCTATAGGTCAAAACCAGCCCACTACCTATATCTGTAAATAAAGTTTTACTGGAACACATCCACACCTATTCTTTCATTGTCTGTGGCTGCTTTCAAGCTACAATGGCAGCACTGAGTAGTTGCAAAAGAAACAGTATGGCTCAACAAAGCCTAAAATTTTTACTATCTGGCCCTTTACGGAAAGTTTGCCAATCCCTGCTTTCTAATGTGCAAAGCATTGTCCTAGTTGTTTTTTCATAACTCATTCATCATTACCACTACCTGGTGAAATAACTATGGTTGTTATTCTATTTCTACAGTGGAAGATTGGGAATCAATTGTCAGGTTGAAGCTGAATCAGTGGGGAAAAAACTAGCACCATTAGGACAAAATGATTACTAAATTTATATCCTTGAAAAGTTTTAGAAAGGAGATGATCCCTTGAAATCATTCCAAGTATTCTGACATCTTTTTAAAACATAAATAGTTCATTTCCAGAGCCTGAGATTGACTAAGGAAGACTCATTCAAGTCTATTCCTTTGCCTCCATACATCCTGAAACATGAAACTATCCTAGACTAACCATCTAGGATAGCTTGTTCCAAACTGTGATCCACAGAGATATTCTCTGCATCAGAATATCTCAGGGAGTTCACAGAAGTGCAGATTCCTGAATAAGATGTAATGATAATTCAGACCTGCTGAATCAGAACCTCTGCTGGAATCTATAGTCTTGATAAGTTCCCTGGAGGATTCTTGTGCACATTAAATTTAGGAACCACTGGTTTGAGGCTTCTGGAAAAAAAAAAAAAAAAACTGCTGCTTTCAGAGATTAGTCCATCACTTTTTTCCACACCTTGGGGCCAAATTCCTCCTTAGGTTCAGCCTTAGTGTTTCTTGCTGTACAATGTTTGTTCTTCTCCTGTCAAGGCTCTTAGCTAGCTACCATCTTCTTGCAAAATTTCTCCCTGTGATGGTTCCCTTTCACTAAATTTTATTTTAACTATCCTTTTCTAGATGATAGCTCCTTGATTTTCTATTCCCAAAGCCAAATGTTTCACATTTGTTCTTTGCAGAGAGATAAAGATTTTTTTTAATAAAACTCTTGGACCATGATATGTAACAAAATTTCAAGTAATAAAGATTTTAAAAGCTTAACTGAGGTAGAATCCAGCATTCACATTATAATGAGGATGGCAAAGGAAGATTCTTCCTTATAACTAGTCTTTCATCCTGGAAGATGGTGCTACTGACCTGCAACCCCCAGTAAAGAGCGTTTGGCTATTTCCTGGGAGGGAGAATGTGTTTACACAGAACATACCTCACTTTCTTGTCCAGTCTGCCTTATGACCAGATCATGGATCAAAGAAGCTAAAACAAAGGCTCCTGAGATTAGATTCTACTTAATTCAGGTTGGATGCCAGAATGAGATTAAACATGCAAGGGTTTTATTAAGGAAAATAACTGTATGAGGGAAAAGAGGGAGAGTGCAGGAAAAGGCTGAAACAGCTATCAAACTACAGTGCAAGTCTGACCCTGAGTGAAGGAGAGAGGGAAGAAGGGTGGATAGAAACATAGAAACATCATAGACTGTTGTGCAGTCTACAGAAGATTCGGCAGAGCCACTGGGGAGTCCTCAAGCCATCAGAGAAGCCCTAACTCTCCTGTGAATGATCTGCTTCAGTCTCTCCGCCGTGTCATCACTGACTGAAAGCAGCTCATGGGAAAAGGGGCCTGAGCACAAGCATAGCAATGCATCTCAAGTACAGCCGCTAAGACCCTTGGTTAATTATACCCCCTATAGTTAGAGATCCATAAAGCACATTCTCAAGGTTACCAGAGGCTCATAACATCATTTTTATATTCTTTAATTAATTGAATCATAGTTTTTAAATTAGTTTACCTAGCTCATCATCAGTTGCTTCCATAGCCATCTCTTCCACGCGCCCTCACCTTGCTCCAAAACTTCCAGTCCCTAGAAGCCAGACTTGAAGGAGTTTATGACAGCACCAACAGAGAGAAGCTATGGAATCCTTTCCTGCTGACACTTGACTCCTTTTCTCAAGAACCTTCAGTGGCTTCCCATCACTTCCTTTGTTGTTCAAGATCCTCCATACTGGCTGTAACCTACCTTCCCAGCCTTCCTCCCACTGTGATGCCCTCACACCTGCTCTCCAGCACACTCCACACTGCCTCACTAGCTGCCCTTATTTCATGCTATTTGCTCTTGCTTCCCCAGCCTCTCGTAGTTAAGATCCCGTCCTTCCTGCAATGCTAGGTCAAATACTATTCTCCATCAAGCTTTCCTCAGTCCCTCCAGCCAAAATACATCTCCTTCACCTCTGTATTACCAAACCACTTTGTTTTAATCCTGCAATAGTGTTTACACTCTTGCCTTCTATTAGGTTACTTTTGTAGTCCCTAAAGAAGTCACTTCCGCTTTCTGGGATTTAGTTTTCTTATCTGAGCATAAAAGAGGGGGTCAGATAATCACTAATGCCCATCAGATATAATATTCTATGACTTTATCATAATTCCTTAACTGTCAATTTCTTAATAATGGTTAAATAGGATGTCTTTTGTATCACGTTCACTGGCAAAGGTGACAATTTTGTGCCTAGGAGCCACAAAATCCAGCTCCCAGAAAATACAGAGATTAGGATAATTTGGCACTCTTCAGAGTGAAGCAACAATAGGAATTTTACTTTGGAACCAAAAGATCACTGCAAGACACTAGGTCATTTTAGGGGTGGGAGAGACTAAAAAGAATGCTCTCAGATAAGAAAACAGAGGTTCAAAGAAGTCGGGTTACCATCCAGGGCCACATGGCTAGTCATGTCTCCTGAATACCAGCTGGTATTGCTTCCACTATCAGTTCAAACAAACTGCAGTAAGGATTGGCTGCTTTACCTGGTGGATGAGAAGTGTCTAAAACTTGTATTTTTACACCTAGATGTCCATCTACATCTGCTACATATTCTGGGAGAGGAATTTCAATTATAACCATTAAACAGAGTTTTATTGTTAGACATTTCTATACTTTGGGCTACTGGCCAGTAGAAAGTAACTGATTCTCTAAGGTCATCAATATCTCTTAATGTTGAATTATTTCAAGTCTAGCAACCTAAGGAAACTGGATAAAATAGTAAAAAGTCATTATTTACTGATCGTCTATTATGTTCTAGATATTATAAAGAATTTGATTTTATTTCATCATATTTAATCCTCATAACCCATTTTATGCATCAGGAAATTGAGACAGAGTGGTAAAATGGCTTTCCCAAGTTATGTGGCTTATAAGTAAGCCCAGCTGGGTTTTACTGCCAGAACTGTCTGACTCTGCAGCCTGTGCTAAATGATGGTGTGCAGGATGATGAATCAATTTTTTTAAAAATCATTTATTATTTCTTCATTTTCCAATGTCTGTCTTATATCCAAGGTAAAATATCATGTTAATCAATTTTATTCCCTCTCTACACACCAAAAATGGAGCTAATCACCAGGAGAACTAAGAAGGTGATGAAATACAAGTTGTCAAAGAAGGTTCAAAAATGGTTTTAATATGTTTGTGTCTAATACAATAATAAAAAGTTGTATGAATGACTACATTACTAAATATATTAATTTAGGTATTAAGGTATTTAAATAAGAATGGGAACCACATTTGTTTGAAAAAAATATTCTCACAAGTGCCAAGGGGGAAAAAAAGAGAGACTTGAGTTTGGGGCAGAATAGGGTTCTTCAGGTTCAAGTTATTTAAAAGAGGATGGAAGGAAAGAAAATAAGAACAAAAACAAAGAATAGAGCCAGCAGAATCGCAGAATGCTGGGTAGGGTGCAATGCAAACTCTCCTTGTGATTCCTCAGTAAAGTTACTGAACACAAAAAACACTGAGTTGAAGGTGGACATTTTGTGGAATAGAGAAGGAGCCAAGCCCCGCACTTATATTGCATTGAGACAAAACAACAGCACAGAGGCCAATGCAGATATAGAGACCATGCTATTTCTAGGAATACCAACATGAGCAAGAAAAAACAGATGCAAACTTTTAAGATTTAGATTGAGTTCTGTAGTATTTACAAAGCACTTCCACAATTATTATCTCACCTAATCCTCACCACAACCTCGTGTTTTAGGCAAAACAAGGATGATTATCCAACTCTGCAGAGACAAATACTAAGGAAACCTGACTTCTTGCTAGTGTTTTTCCTGCTTCACCCCACCACTGCTATTCTAGATATGTCACCATGTAAGTATTGCCCATTAATTACAAACTCCTTAGGTGGTTGGTTACAAAATAGCACCTTAGGGCTTCCCTGGTGGTGCAGTGGTTGAGAGTCCGCCTGCCGATGCAGGGGACGCGGGTTTGTGCCCCAGTCCGGGAGGATCCCACATGTCGCGGAGTGGCTGGGCCCGTGAGCCATGACCGCTGAGCCTGCGCGTCCGGAGCCTGTGCTCCGCAACGGGAGAGGCCACAACAGTGAGAGGCCCGCGTACCGAAAAAAAAAAAAATAGCACCTTAAGTAATATGACAGTTTCTAAGTCACTGTTGCAGATTTTCCCACAAAATTCTCATCAAGCTACAAAGACATTTAAGGGAACTTAAAGTCGCTGCTATTTGCTCTAGTCCTTAGACGGTAGAGGTTTGAGTCACTGATTCACCACTGTTGACAGAGAAAAGACCCATTTCAAGCAAAATGATTGGCCTTAAGTAGGCATGGTACTATTTCTACCTCTCCTTTCAGTGCTACTATTCTGCAGGTGTATTCTCACAAAAAGAAAAAGAACAACCTCAACATGCAAGAGACTTAGGGAATTAACCCACTTTAGAAGATGTATATTTTTTTAAAAATCTATTGAGAATGGCATAGGGAGCTTCTTGATGCTCTGGGTGGACGGGGGCGGTGTTGAAGGGTAAGGAGTTGTGGTTGTTTTAACTTTTTTTAGAGGGAGAAAGAAAAAAATTGCACTGGGTAGGTCCAGTTTACAACTGTGACTAAAACGAAGTAAATTCTATGCTCTCTTTCAATTTTAAGATTCTATGGCTGTAAATATGAATCAGAGCAGGGGAAGAAAGGAAGAGAGGTAAGACTTCAGAAGATGATTTAAAGGGACTTCCCTGGTGGCACAGTGGTTAAGAATCCACCTGCCAATGCACGGGACACAGGTTCGAGCCCTGGTCAGGGAAGATCCCACACGCCACGGAGCAACTAAGCCCATGCGCCACAACTACTGAGTCTGCACTCTAGACCCTGAAAGCCACAGCTACTGAAGTCCATATGCCTAGAGCCCGTGCTCCGCAACAAGAGAAGCCACCGCAATGAGAAGCCTGCACACTACAACAGAGTAGCCGCTGCTCACCGCAACTAGAGAAAGCCCGTGTGCAGCAACGAAGACCCAATGCAGCCAAAAATAAATAATAAATAAATTTATTTTTTAAAAAAGGAACTCAACCCAGTAAAATTTAAAAAATAAATAAAAATAAACAATTTCATTAAAAATAAAAAGATGATTTAGAAATACAATGAAGGAACAAGAAACACCCCTCTAGTGCAACAGTCATTACAAGATAGGTATGATGCATTAACAACTAATTCTCAAATCTCAGGACCTTGAAATAAGACAAAAATTATTTCTCTTTCATGCTATGCATCCATTGGCAGGTAGGCTCTGCTCATCATAGTTACTCAGGCATCCAGGCTAATGGAACAGCCATGCTGAAAGTTGCTGGTTAACACACTGAAGGAAAAGCAAGTGCTATGGGATCTCACACTGGCAATTAACTCCTCTGAGCCCAGAAAAGACACTTGTTACTTTGGCTCACAGTTCAGTGACCAGAACTAGTCACGTGTTCCCAACAAACCACTAAGGGACCCTGTGCTCAAAGGACAGAAAGTCCAAATTACTCCCTAAAGGGCATCATTGTCTATCAATTTTATTTCTCAGGGTCTAGGTTCACTTCAAAAAGGGGCCTGGAGAGCTTTCCCCATTCCAGGGCCTCAAGTACAATTGACAATAAACCCTAAAAACAGCAGAAAGTGAAGGTGCCATTGAAGGCCAGTCTTCTCATTTTTAATTACTATAAGTTTCTTGCTAATTATAGAAAATGAGATGCTATGATACATGATCATGTTTATGCTCATCAAACACTATACAGTTTTTGTTTCCACTTATGTTAGCAGCATGCCTGGCAAGGCCCTGGGACCTCCTTGGTGTGCTCCAAGGGTGCATGTACAAATCAGTGTAAGTGCCTAAGTACTGCGGTTTGGGACACTAATTGTGGCCCTGGCCATCAAGGTATCCATGACTCAATGTCAAACATATTTTGATTTTTAAAAACACACTTGAACTAATAGTAGTCTTGAAGGCTTAATTTCTGGGTAAAAATTAAGCTTTGAAATCATCCAAATACTATCATCTTCATAGCTACAGGAAGGCAGCTGAGCTCAACAGAACAAACAATGCTGTCTCTGTGCCAAGTCTTTAATAAACCGGAAATAAGGCAAAGGGTGAGCCTAATGAGCAAGCAACAGACACATGATACAGAAGGCCCTCTGCATGTAGGGCCAAAGAGTGTAGTGATACTATGTCCAAATTCAGGAAAAAAAAAAAAAAGATTTATCCTTCCAGAACCTTTCCCCTGCTTGGGTCTTACCAATCTGTCTTGGAGTTTACTCTCTGTACCTGTGGGAGTCATTTCAGTATTATGAATCAATAATCAAGACAGCTTATCTGTTCTGGCAATGGCATCACCATCATCGTCCTCATCATCGTCATCACCATAACCATCATCGCCATCGCAGCCACTTGCAGAGTGTGTACCATGTACAAGACGCTCTACATAGATTATCTCATCTAGTCCCTACCACAATCATCTGAGGCAAGTATTCTTATGCTTATCTTAAATTGAGGAAATTAAAGCTTAAAAAAGTTACATAATTTTCCCAAGATTAAAAGTAACTGGCGAAAACATTACTTAAACCCAGGTCTTGTGACTCCAAAGGCTATGCTCCTCCCATATATTTGTCATATTTCCCAAGTGCCTGGGCAATCATCTGTGCTCAGGAAGGCTTTAAAAATTGGGAGATTGGGATTGATATGTACATGCTACTATATGTAAAATAGATAACTAATGGGGATCTACTGTATAGCACAAGGAACTCTACTGAATACTCTGTAATGACCTATATGGGAAAAGAATCTTAAAAGGAGTTGATATATGTATATGTATAACTGATTCACTTTGCTGTACAGCAGAAACTAACACAACGTTGTAAATCAACTATACTCCAATAAAAATTAATTTTAAAAAACAATAAGAATAAAAATAAACAGAAAAAATTGAATTTAATAATGTAGGTGATGTATGATTTTAAAATAATAATGATTGTCTCTAAATGAGAAATGGCTCAAAACACTTAAAAGTGAATCTTTGGTGTAGCAGTTGTTGTCATGATTGCTTTATTTTATTTATTCCCTCCCCTTTGAAGAATGAAATCTATGAATAATGAAGATGCTGCTGTGACTCCTTAAAATAATTTCTGTTTTGCAGGGAGAAGAGTAAGTCTAAAGTACATATCACCAGTGTTTCTCTTAGCATGTCACTGTTGCAATTAATCAAGTTAAAATATAAACAATGGCTAACCTTAGGTTCCAAATTCTGCATAACATTCCTTATCTCCTAGACAGGGTTCATCCGGTATACTGGGGACTCCTAGACCAACACTGGCTCAGGATTATCCATTTAGATTTCTGCAAGCTCGACTCCTAACTGTGGCCAGGACTTGGCACCAGGAATTTCAAGTACATAAAGTAAATAACAAGATATAATCTCTGATTCCTTTGGATTAGGGAGGTGGGGGCCAGATTTTTCCTGTTTTGTTATTATGCTTCAGAACAGAATCACCTCACCAGAGTGCCACTCTCTCAGTCTGTGGAGGAGCTATAAAGCCACTCCCTGCCCCAAAGTACAAAGAGAGCGGTAAATGCTTGAGTACTTGTAACGGGACAGTAAAGTCAGATATTATCAAGTCTTCTGTGTACACTGGTAAGTACATTGATGGTCAGACTACTAAGTGGTTAATCAAAAGGGAAACTTAGATTCCTAATGAAAAGGGAAATCAGTCATTTTTCTTAAGTGCTTCCACTAATAGCTTCTGACATGGTGTCTGACAATGCTTTGGGGGTTTGTCTACCAAATGATGGCATTTGACACAAGCTGGGAGAGAGAGGCAATCCACACTTTCAGATCTGACTACTTTGTGTTGGCATGTTGTCTTCTTTCCTGTTGTTAAAAGTGCTCCATTCTACGCATTATGACAAAATGTCTTGATTCTCGTACTGTTGTCAGTTCTTTTTGCTAATTCTGCTCACAGCTGAATTCACAAGATTATAAACTTTAAGGGTTTCAAAAATCTCTTGTAGATATCCCGTTGAATGCCATCTGATTTACAGATGAAGAAACTAAGTCTGTCCTTTGTTATTTCCTAGTTTCCCCTCCAGCCTAGGGAATATCTATGGCCTTGTAACTGGTACGGTGAATTCAGAGCCGGGCAGAATTTTTCTTATCAGGTGGTGTGTTTAGGAATAGGCTTGAGGAGGTGGGGAACGGCTGCTGGAGGATTGAAATCCCAGAGCATGGCCCTGCTCTAACCCGAGTTTCTTACCAGTTTGTGCTCCTTTGTTCCCAAGGGCTAAGTGGGCACCCTCATTCACCCCTAACTGCATTCAACTAAATCTACTATCTCTGATCACTCCTGAAATGCACAGCCCACTTCAGGATATTGTATCATTGTGCAGTCCGTGCCAGTATCCGTGTGCTACTAAAGTGTGTGTGGGGGGTGGGGGGAGAGACAGAGAAAGGGAGACACAGAGAACATAGGACAGAGAGACAGAGAGAGAAAGAAAAAGGAAGAGAGAGGGGTGGGTAATGTACAAATAAAGGACTGGATACAAGCCTGACAGCACATCAGTGAAGATGGTTTCCTTTGAAATACATAGATGAGTCACACTAGAAACAGTCAGGAAGCACTGGTTACTCGATACACTGCTGGACTAGATATAGGATAATTTGCATTTCCTGACACCAATAGATAAGGTGTCCTGACCAATTAAAAATATACTCAGAAGGAAACGCTATAACCCAGAGGTTCCCAAACTTCCCAGGTTCAAGGGAATCTTTAGAGTATGAGTAATTTTTTCTCGGGGCGTCCAAGCTGTAGTTCCTTTTATTAAGTAGTCAGGTCCAAACAACTTACGTATTTCTGTTCTCTGTATTTGTATTTTTGCTCTTTTTCAAATAACCTTGTAGTTGTTTGAAAAAATAATACACAAATTGAAAGGAAAATAGTATTTTTATTTCATTCTTGAATAACCACAATTACTTAATAATGAGGTGTATATGCCTGCTATGCACTGCACTGCTCAACTCTTAGAATCAGATCGCACATCGTCACTTCATTTCCTGTTCTACCTCAACCAATTTTTGTGCACCACTCGCTTTTTAACATTGAAATGGTCAAAAATCCAGCTTTGCAAACATGTAGCATCATCAAATAGAACACAGCCTTATCTGATATAAAAATTGTGAACTACGCCCAGTGAATGCTTTGTTTGGTGTTCAACAGACATGGAGTATTACTGTGCTTTCCTCAAATTTTTAAAATAACTCAGTTCCTCTACACACAATTTTGGGAATGACAGCCCTAGCCTCATGTTCTAACCCCTTGTATTATCCTAATAAACCAAAGTGGGCACTCAGTCTGACTTCAGTACAGTATATATTTGCATCTTACTTCTTTGAAGTAGAGGCAGCAATATAAAATGCCCAGGAAAAGAACAGTAGTTTGTAACCCCATGGTTAAAAATCGGTAACGTGATGCAACTGACAGTGATTTCTCAACTCATTTAGTAATTCTGTGTTGCTTAAGTTATTTTGCTTGATGTTTTTTATAAACTCACTTTCATCCAGTGACATTTTACCAATTTAGTCATATTTTTTATTTTTATTACTTATTTCTTTCATATTTAGTCAGCTTTGAGGAGGCTTTCTTCATTGAAATAATGATGATGATGGTGATGATGATGATGTTACACTGCTTTTAAAACCTCCAACAAAGGAATGGCCAAATTTTTTTTGAATATTCACATAAGGAGCAATAGCATTTTTAATATTAGTTTTGCATTAGCATGTGAAATAGCACTCCAATAATCAGTGGCATTAGTGTACTTTTCACCCTAATAAAAGTTCCTACTATGTTTTCAATCACTCTGCCTGAAGTACAGCAGTCACTGACTGGAAATGATTTTTAGTTAAAGGAAATAATAAAAGCAGACAATACTTTTTCTAAAAAGCACTTATTAATTTTTTAATCATTTTGGTTTCATATAATTATCAATACTTGAATGAGTGATTGGAAGCATTAATTTTTATCAGCATTGAAGGCAGTATTTGAGTGTATATGTGCTCATGTATTCTAATGTTTGCTTTTCCAAACATGGGAACAATTCAAATGAGACTATGGTGACACACCAAATAGATCTGAAGCAAAAACTTAAAGAAATAAAGAAAAAGTCCTTAAGCGTGACTTTGAAACGTATTTTTCTCCTTTTTTCTTTTTCTCTCTTTCCCTTTCACCATCATTCTTACATTTCCCTACTCATTTCCTTCACTTGCTAGAAGACAACCTTTAGCTATACATGTCTAGTTGCCCCGATGACTCTGAGTCCAAGTAAATAAACCCAAAATTGTCAAGGCAGATAGCCACAAAAATATCAGATTAAAGAAAAATCTCATGAAGATGTAAAAATAACATAGCAACATCTATTTGGAGATGAGAATGTCCCAAGCACTGTGTTAAATGCTTTTTATACATTAGTTGATTCTTACAACAGGTTCTACTGCTAGCTTCATTTTAGAGAGAAGGAAACTGAGACACAGAAACAAATTACTTGTGTAACATCATACTTCTGGCAATTAGCCAACACTGAACTTCAAACTCAGGTCTCTGACTCGCAGCCACCCCACTGTCCCATGAAAAGCCTCAGGGATGTTTACTTCTCAGAGAAGGCTGGCTGCATCCAGCCCACACTGAGTAACAGTGGTGACCTGGGGAGAGAATTTCTATTTGTTGTACATTTGATAGAAAGTCATTTTGAGGAAGGACTCTCTGACCCAGGATATTAGCTCCCAGAAGATATTTGCTCAATTATCTTTTTAATTAAAAAGACATAAGGTGATTAATTAATTCATTTTACCTAACAGGAAATCAATCCTCTGCCAAATATTTATGCAATTGCTAGTACAGTCCAAGCATGAAGCTAGGAGCTATGAGAAAATGAGAGACAAGTCAAAGAAAATGACCTATTGTGGGGAAACATGTAGGTCATACGATCCAGTGAATCAACACTGTAATGCAGTCCCCTCGTGTGGGGAACATGCTATTTTCTGTAGGAGGCAAAAGAATAGCAAGCCCTCTGTGGAGTAAAGCTGTCATGATGCCTCTACGGACCATCTCTGGCCCTTATAAGGGCCCTCTCAGTTTCCTCCCTTTCCAGTGCACTTCCACTACTCCTCTGCCCACTGGAGTTCTTTACATCCTTCAAAACCTGGAGCAAAGGACTTCCCTGGTGGTGCAGTGGTTAAGAATCTGCCTGGCCAGAACACTCTATGACATAAATCACAGCAGGATCCTTTTTGACCCACCTCCTAGAGAAATGGAAATAAAAAAATAAATAAACAAATGGGATCTAATGAAACTTACAAGCTTTCACACAGCAAAGGAAACCATAAACAAGATGAAAGACAACCTCAGAATGGGAGAAAATATTTGCAAATGAAGCAACTGACAAAGGATTAATCTCCAAAATTTACAAGCAGCCCATGCAGCTCAATATCATAAAAACAAACAACCCAATCCAAAAATGGGCAGAAGACCTAAATAGACATTTCTCCAAAGAAGATATACAGATTGCCAACAAACACATGAAAGAATGCTCAACATCATTAATCATTAGAGAAATGCAAATCAAAACTACAATGAGGTATCACCTCACACCAGTCAGAATGGCCATCATCAAAAAATCTAGAAACAATAAATGCTGGAGAGGGTGTGGAGAAAAGGGAACCCTCTTGCACTGCTGGTGGGAATGTAAATTGATACAGCCACTATGGAGAACAGTATGGAGGTTCCTTAAAAAACTAAAAATAGAACTACCATATGACCCAGCAATCCCACTACCGGGCATATACCCTGAGAAAACCATAATTCACGAAGAGTCATGTACCACAGTGTTCACTGCACCTCTATTTACAATACCCAGGACATGGAAGCAACCTAAGTGTCCATCGACAGACGAATGGATAAAGAAGATGTGGCACATGCATACAATGGAATATTACTCAGCCATAAAAAGGAGCAAAATTGAGTTATTTGTAGTGAGATGGATGGACCTAGAGTCTGTCATACAGAGTGAAGTAAGTCAGAAAGAGAAAAACAAATATCATATGCTAACACATATATATGGAATCTAAAAAAAAAACAAAAAATATAGTCATGAAGAACCTAGGGGCAAGACAGAAATAAAGATGCAGATCTACTAGAGAATGGACTTGAGGATATGGGGAGGGGGATGGGTACGCTGTGACAAAGTGAGAGAGTGGCATGGACATATATACAATGCCAAACGTAAGGTAGATAGCTAGTGGGAAGCAGCCGCATAGCACACGGAGATCAGCTCGGTGCTTTGTGACCACCTAGAGGGGTGGGATAGGGAGGGTGGGAGGGAGGGAGACGCAAGAGGGAAGAGATATGGGAACATATGTATAACTGATTCACTTTGTTATAAAGCAGAAACTAACACACCATTATAAAGCAATTATACTCCAATAAAGATGTTTAAAAAAAAAAAAAAGAGTAGCCACCTCTCGCCGCAACTAGAGAAAGCCCACACGCAGCAACAAAGACCCAATGCAGCCAAAAATAAAATAATTAATTAATTAATTTAAAATAAATAAATAAATAGTGATTTTTTAAAAAAAAAAAACCTGGAGCAAATAGTATACCTCTGTGTTACATTCCTACCATCCCAATGTCAGAATTAGCACCTCTTTCTTCATGCTCTTACTGCAAAGTGTACATGAGACATATCTCTACGTTAGCACCTGACACAGAATATTGTTCCTATTTTCAAATCTTACTTCCCCACTCGAATGATAGCTACTATAAAGAAGGCATCATGCCTAATTCATCTTTTGTTCCCTTGATACCTTGCCTAGGGCTTAGCAACATAGAAGCCCCTCATTAGGTGTTTGAAGGCTAATTAACCAGAAGATGAATCATTGAATATGGCTTGATAAGACCCTATAGGGCATTTGATTCCCCTTTCTATATAACCTGTTAATTTCCTACTTACAAAATCTCCAAAAAAATCATCATACAGACTCTGCCTGTAAATATCAGAGCTTGAAATGCTGGAAAGTACTTAAATTGACCTAAAATTTGCCTGAATATAACATCTTCGATTCCATGATTGGCCATAATTCTAATCTTTCTGTCCATGATGATTCTTCAAATGTTTAAAGGCAAATATATACAGTACTGCATCAGGCCTTTGCAGTAAGAGTCAGTACAGATATCCTCTTTTACAAAGGAGCCCAAGGCAATTCTACCAGGATCCAAAGCATGACTTCTCGCAAAGGGAGGCTACTAGCTTTTCCCTAGTAAGATCCAGTTGCCACAGGGAAGCAAATGACTCTATAACACCTTTACATGACACCTGAAAAAAATGAACCTTTTCATTTCATTCAAGAAATATTTATGGGTGTTGAGCATCAGTTACATTATGTTCCAAGTGCAGCCCTAGACACTGGGGCCACAGCAGAGAACAAAGCAGATGAAGTCTCTATAGTCGAACTACTTCTCGTTTCCCAATCCTGAAAATCAAAAGATGTGTATCAGTTTTGTGGAGACAGCTCATCTGTGAAACAAGAAAATGCAAATGTTCAGGGAAAAAATGTCTTTGGGGTAGCTTTTGCATCTACTCTGTGACCCATGTGGTTTAAAAACTTACTAACTTGGGGAGAGAAAATTTTTCACAAAAAAATATTTGAGAACAACACCTAAAATCACATGGTATAGTGTTAAAGGTGTACATATTGACCTAAGTACTACAGGAATTAAAAGATCAGAGGTTCATGGATGGGAAAGGCAGCAGAGGAAGCCAATTTGGGGAAATGTTTTTATAGTTAACAATAGCTTCTATTTATTGAGCATTTTCTAAGTGCCAGGAGCATTGCTAAGCCAACTGTCATGTGTTGATTCACTTGATTCTCACAAAACACTGCAAGGAAACTCCTACTATTTTCTCCATTTTTATAATGCACAGAGGAGTTAAATAACTTGCCCAAGATCACAGAGAGGTAACTGACAGAACTGAGCTTTAACCTAGGGAATCTGGTCCAGAGTCTGGTGGCTTAACCAATACACTCTATTGCCTCTCAGCATTCTCACAAATTCATGTTAACTCATGGCCAGGAGCAGACAATCCTCCACGTGTGCCAATGATGACACAATGGCTTCCTAGAAGTGAATCAGGATCCGATGGAGAGAGGAGGGATGATTCTCCATGGCTACGTTTCCACCACACACCCTCTCTCTTCCACTGGTGACCAAGCACTGGCAGCAGGTAGAAGGATGGACAGCACAGCCGGAGCCCTGGCAGGATGCTAGGGGCTGGGACTGGCCCGGGCAGTGCTGCAGCAGCACCTGTGGTGGTCGTGGTGTCTTTGTTCCTCATCCCAACTCCGCTCCACCAGCTGCTGTGCGGCCTTGTGTCACAACACTACACCAATCTGAGCTTCAGCTTCATATGTTTATGAAACACCATGTTTGACAAGGTGATCATTTCCTGGTCTGCTGCTCTGTTCCACTCTACGGGGAGTGGAGGGAGGCTAGAGGTAGCAGCACAGTCCCGAATGCAAAACTTCATCCACTAAAGGATCCGATTTCAGCCACTCTGCCAAAAGCTACAGTCTTGACAACAGTCGTACTATAATTTAGAACCAGCTCCGAGTGAGGGGGTGGGAACATACCAAGCACAGGGTTAAACCGGTGACCTGAACACTTCTCTTCTCACATTCACAACACCAGAAACCAGCTACAGAGGATTCGAATGGAGCAAATCCCTTAATCTTTCAAATTCTTTTTCCTGATTTGCTAGAGCAGCCAAGGATGGGGTGGGGCTTTCACTTGTGAATAAAAGGTTCTGCTTCATTGTCCCCACGCGGGAGAGCATGGCCAAGAGAGTTGCAACTGTGGGAGCTGGGGTCAGTGGCCTGGCCTCCATCAAGCGCTGTCCGGAAGAAGGACTAGAGCCCACCTGCTTCGAGAGGAGCGACGACCTTGGGGGGCTGTGGAGATTCACCGTAAGTGGGGCTTCGACAGCTTTGTTGTGTGTCCGTTGGAAAAGGGCTGGACTGGCGCAAAAAGAGATTGAATTTCTTCCACAAGGGCTGGCGCCCATAGGCGCCAGAAACATCTGCTGAACAGGGGGACAGAAAGGGCCATTGAAAATGATTTAAAAAAAGAAGCAGGGAATAGCCTGAAATTGGGTGGGAGGTGCATCAGCCACCTTGCAAACTTCATCCGGGGCCAAGAGGAATAAAGATGCCTACGAAGGGTAGAAGAGGATGGAGTGGCTGGGACAAGCCAGGAAAACTCAGGACAAGCAGGACAGGAGCAGAACCTGGGGGTCAGAAGCAAGAGACTCAAGTGTTGGGGGCAATGGTATAAACACAGCACAGGAATTTCTGCCTCTGCCTGAAAGACTGAGCTGCTTATACATGCTTCTTTTTCCAGCTCTGCTCTATCTGAAGTAAAGCGACACAAGACTCAGTGTAGGATGAGTCCTATACTCAAGGTCTTGTTGTCCAGGCAATTCCAATCCATGTCAAGAACAATCAGAAGTGAAGGATGTGAGGAGTCTGGAGACTTTTTTGTTGCCTGAGCAAAAAAAATAATAATATTCTCAGGACTACAGTATGCATTGGAGAGGAAAAAGGGGTGAGGTAGGAGGAAAGGCAACTATAAAGACCACCCTTGACTGGCCTGGGGTCCAGAGAAACTACAGGGGCCCTGCTGGAGGCCACTGAAACCCTGTGAGCTCCACGGCTCAGCCAGGGAGTCATTGGCATCAGATCTCCCCAAACCTCCTATTTTCCCTTCTTCTCAGGAGAGCAGGAACATATCCCGTGAGCTTTAACTGTGCTAAGGAGAAAGCAGTCAGGAAGAATGAAAAGGAGCAAGGTGTCAGATATCCTGGCCTCAGAGTCCTAAGAGACTGAGAGAAAGCAACACTTAGCATTCCCTTATTATAGAAGGGTAGAACTTGGAACAGGAATAAAGTAATTATTTTCTAATTCAGTGAGCAAAGCTCCAGAGAGGCCAAGGTTCCTAGTTTAGTCCCAGCATAGACTAGCTTGGCTCACATAAAGAAGAACTGCATATCTTGAAATGTGTCCAACCACCAAATGTGACTGTCAATGCACAGAGACCTCCCCAAGGGGCCTAGGGAAAAGAGAACATCTGTTCCCATGATTCAAACCACATACATTCCGAAAGGGGAGCAGAAACCTGACACAAATGCCATAACTCTAGCCTCTCATGCCCATTGAAAACATTGCTAATCAAACACTATACCCTTCCCCTAATGAGCCTCAGACTCCTTCTTAACACAGTATTCCAGATAAGTACTACTACTCCATTGGGGTTGAGGGTTAGCTTCCAGGATAAAACTGCCAGAGTAGAGTTACTTGGTTAAAGTAATCTCAATCAAAGCAAAAAGTAAGCCCAGAGACCTTGGCATACCAGACAAAAATGCTCCTAATATAAATCACAGATACCCAATTATTAACACACACACACACAAAAACTATTAATGTAAGAATCAAGAGAAATGAGTTCTAGATACAGCTGTGCCCAACTGGCTGTGTGATTGGGCAGGTCAAACACCTATGCACAAAGAGCTGTGACGGACACAAAAATGAGAAACAGTCATCCTGCCTCAGGGAGCTGTCAGTCTGATGGGAAAAGGGCAGGATCTTGTAAGTCAGAAACGATGCTATGGGTATTTAAGTGAGGTCAGGGTTACATTCACGTGAGGGAAGCCAAGAAAGGCTTCATGGAGGAGATGGTGTGTGGTGGACTTTGAAGGATTTCAACAGGCAAATGAGATTGAGTGGGAGATGCCAGGGAGGAAACCGTAAAGAAAAAGTACTGGGCATGCTTGGAAAATAAAAAGAGCTTATTGGTGTGTGTGGTACTTGTAAGAGAAATAATGAAAGGGGAGGACAGTGGCTGAATGTTTGGGCAAGGGATTCGTACTCAATTTAGAAAGCAATGGATGATGAGCAGAGTTAAGATGTCTTTCTGTTGTTGTGTTTGTTTTGTTTGCATGATGGGAAGACCCATATATGTTTACAGGTAAAGAGAAAATATCTGGATGATAGGAAATGATTGAATATGTAAGCCCAAATTGCGACAAGATCCTGGCAAAAAAAGGAAGAAGTGGAATTGCAGGCCCAAGTGGAAGGATTTGCCTCGGAAAAGTGGAGAGGCACACTTTTCTCAGAGACAGAAGGGGAAGGAAAAAGAAAAATAGAGGCCCTTGTGAGGCATGTGATAGGACATCAAAAGGATGAGAAAGAGGGTGACCCAGCAGTAGCCTAAGTAAAATGGTACCCAGTTAACAACTTGTTTCAGTCCCCATTACCTCATCTGTAAAGTAAGAATGCAGAGTCAGTCTAAAAAATAGATAAGAGCTAAATTACTAGGTCCTGGGAGGCAGGAAAAACCATCGCCACCTTCATTCAGCAGCCCTCTCTTGACACAGCAGCCTCTTTAAGGCACCTCTGTACTGCCTTGAGATTCCTCTAAAGCCTGATTGAAAATCTCTAAACTAAGTGACCTTAAAGGGGACTCCCAGATCTAAAATGCTATGACTCTCCTGGGTCTTTCTAGAGACATCCCTTCCCCCTTCTACCCCAGCAGATACACACACACAAACACACACACATGCACGCATGCACACACACACCATGAAAGACTGTTAGAGGTGTCTTTGCAGTCAAAGCAAGTGGCTCATTCAAAACCTGCAGAATTACAGAGTCTACCGGGCAAGGGCTGTGCTTACCAGAAAATGTACAAGGGGGATCCTTAGTGCCTGTTCTGGGTGAAAGGGGCCATAATGCAAAAATAGACAGGCAAACTGCAGAAACCCAATAAAACACATACGGAGAAGGTTTCCATTTACAAATAGAGAGGTTCCCCCAACATTACAGAGATTATAAACTACTGCACTTAATTCGATACTCACATGGGCATATCTCTGGCCTCTTCCAGACCACAGTCTTAAACTGAGAGGAAGCAGACAAAGGTTGCAATGGAAAAGAAAGTCCATCCTTCATTGGGGCGGGGGAGGGGTTGGCATCGTTTAAAAAGAAAAGGGATACATTGATAAAGAACCCACCTGTGACCACCAACTCAAGTGGCAGCAGGAGGTTAGTGTGGAACATCTGTTCCACAACCAACTCTCTCAGGCTCTTGAGAGGAAAGGGAGGCTTAGAACAAACAGTAATGATATTGGCTGATTATCTCGATTGTAGAGGAATACTTGAAGAAATAAAATGTCAGGAATTGTTCTGTCACTCATAACTAATATTACTCTTAGAGAATTTTAGTATAGGAAGGAGCCTTGAGAAATAGCCTTAATGTAGAACCACACTGACATCCTCTAGAAGTAATTATACTACGCTGATAGAAACACATTCTGCTTCACCCATCACATCTCTGTAACAATAACCCTCCCTGGAATGACGTGCTTCCTTACGCGCATCGAGGTCTTTTCTTCTGCACATGTAACCTTTCACTTATTCCACATTTACTGAGCACCTACTATGCGCCTCATACACCACATATGTTTAGATTCAGTGAGGGCAATGATGAAGTGTAATACTTCACCCCCTTAAATCACTAAGGAATTCTTCATCAGCTATTTCTTCTTTAGGCACGTTAAGCCTGATTCTTACAGGGGCTGAAATGATTTGTTAATTGGGTACCATTTTACTTCTTCTTAAAAGTCTTATTTCTAAAAGTTCAGTAATCTTAGTAGGTTTCCTTTTATTCATATATTAAACAAACATTTATTGAATTCATATTATCTTGGAGGGGATACATCTGACAGGCCCCTAACCTCTTGGGGGTTCCTCAAATCTCCTCTGAGGTTTCCACAGCTCCCCTGTGCTATAGATCTGAAAACAGATCTACAGACTCTGGACAGATTGTAGACAGTCTGACTCTCCAAAGGGAGAGGAAGTGACAAAGTAAAATGTGTTCCGGCTGTTCAAAGGAGAAGAAAATAAGGAAATAATTGTTCTTAAGAATAAGAGCTGAACTTCCCTGTTGGCACAGTGGTTAAGAATCCACCTGCCAATGCAGGGGACATGGGTTCGAGCCCTGGTCCAGGAAGATCCCACATGCCACAGAGAAACAAAGTCCGTGCGCCACAACTACTAAGCCCTGCGTGCTGCAACTACTGAAGCCCACGTGCCTAGAGCCCGGGCTCCACAATAAGGGAAGCCACCACAATGAGAAGCCCGTGCACCGCGATGAAAAGTAGCCCCCACTCGCCACAACTAGAGAAAGCCTGCACACAGCAACGAAGACCCAACGCAGCCAAAAAACAAAGAACAAGAGCTGTGCATCATCAAAAAATCTAGAAACAATAAATGCTGGAGAGGGTGTGGAGAAAAGGGAACACTCTTGCACTGCTGGTGGGAATGTGAATTGGTTCAGCCACTATGGAGAACAGTATGGAGGTTCCTTAAAAAACTAAAAATAGAACTACCATATGACCCAGCAATCCCACTACTGGGCATATACCCTGAGAAAACCAAAATTCAAAAAGAGTCATGTACCAAAATATTCATTGCAGCTCTATTTACAATAGCCCAGAGATGGAAACAATCTAAGTGCCCATCATCGGATGAATGGATAAAGAAGATGTGGCACATATATACAATGGAATATTAGTCATAAAAAGAAATGAAATTGAGCTATTTGTAATGAGGTGGATAGACCTAGAGTCTGTCATACAGAGTGAAGTAAGTCAGAAAGAAAAAGACAAATACCGTATGCTAACACATATATATGGAATTTAAGAAAAAATAATGTCATGAAGAACCTAGGGGTAAAGCAGGAATAAAGACGCAGACCTACTAGAGAACGGACTTGAGGTTATGGGGAGGGGGAAGGGTGAGCTGTGACAGGGCAAGAGAGAGTCATGGACATATACACACACTAACAAACGTAGTAAGGTAGATAGCTAGTGGGAAGCAGCCGCATGGCACAGGGATATTGGCTCGGTGCTTTGTGACAGCCTGGAGGGGTGGGATAGGGAGGGTGGGAGGGAGGGAGATGCAAGAGGGAAGACATATGGGAACATATGTATATGTATAACTGATTCACTTTGTTATAAAGCAGAAACTAACACATCATTGTAAAGCAATTATACCCCAATAAAGATGTTAAAAAAAAAAAAAAAAAGAACAAGAGCTGTGAATGTCGTGCATTGGGAGAATGTCTCTATGTATCTATATAGGAGTGACTTTTATTATCATTTTATATCTATTTTTTAAATGAGAAAGGAGAAACCTCTGACCTGACAAAGGTTTCTTCCCGTTGCCTATAATCCTCTCTGGAGGACACAAAGCTTGAGAAAGTAAATTTCCACGGTAATTTTAGAAGAAGAATATTACAAATAACAGTTAACATTTTTTGAGAGCTTACCAGGCACTATTCTAAATGCATTAGAACTATCATTTCATTTTATCCTAGGGGTTATGTAGTATTGTTATTCCTATTTATAGAAGAGGGAACTGAGACAGAGAGGTTAAGAAAATTCCCAAGGTCACCCAGCTAAAAATGTAGAGCTTGAATATGAACCCAGGCTGTCTGACTCCGTGGTCTGTGCTGACAAGAACTATACTCCATGCATTTCCAGAGTCTGTGCCACAGCTCAGGAATAAGGGCAGGCAAATCCTGGACTGTCCATGGAATCCCATGAAGTATTCTAGTGAATATGACGTCTTTCCCATGGTATTGCAGGACCAAGTGGACCAGGAAGCCAGAAACCCCTCCATTCTTGCCTTTATTATTTTTCCCCTCTGTACAATCCATCTCCCTTCCCGTCTCATTCAGTTTTACCTTCAAGACAAAAATCCTTCCCCTAAGTGCCCCCATCAATTCTCAGGAAAAATGTGCTTCCACATGCAGAGTGCCACACAGAGGGTAACTGGCACACACACAGAGACAATGCCAAGAGTGCCTGCAGCCGGGGGTCCCAGCAGGGCCTGAGAATCACTGGGGCAGTTTGTTCACTGAAGCAAACACTGGAGGGGAGGGCTTAGGACCTGCAAACCCCATTCAGAAGTGGCACGGACTCGTACTCTCTGTATATATCTGAAACACTCCAGACTTTGTATTTTACCAGGAGAAACAATCAGTGGGAGGAAAGAGAGAAAGAGCAAAGTGGTGTTGGATTCCATCCTAAAGGCCAGGTTTCCATACTAAGCTACAGTTTCTCCTCAGCTGGCATCTGTGATACATTACTTCACATTAGGCTTCAGTGTTTCCTGGAAGGTTTTCTTCTTCCTGCCTTTACAATTATTTTCCAAAATTTTGCGCAGCAGAGTTGTTGTTTTTTTTCTTTTCTATTTTTGTTTGTGGGTTCATTTGTTTTAAGGTCCCCATGGTTCCCTGACTTGTCCAATTCCAATGAGTCCCTACTACTCTTTGATTTTTAAACATGCCATTATAAAATGTTTTAAATTTTTTTGAACTACTTTTATGGAAATCTTTACAAAATTATATTATGCACATCTCTACCCCCCTTTTAACAGTATGTATTCCAAATTTAGCCTTTTATTGTTGTTAACTAGAAATTGGCGATTTTAACAAAGTATTATTTACAATGTGATGCTCTCAGATGCCAGAGAAAAGTGAGGGAGCTTTGGTCATACACAAACTGACCCCAGAATGTTTATAACTGATATTTTTCTCCTTTTACTATAGTTTCTTCCCCTTCTGTTTGCTCTCAACTTCTCAATATTACAGCTCTTTAGAGCTATTCCCATTCTCTTTTTCCTATAACCCAGAGGAAACTTGATCGCTTTTAACTACACCAAACCAGCACTAAATTTAGTTCTAATACCTGGCTTCAAGTTTAAGGATGTTCTAAATCTGTGTTGTCCAATAAGGTAGCCACCAGCCACATGTAACTGTGGAATGCAGTTGATACGACTAAGGAACTGAATTTTTTATTTAATTTAGTTTTAATTCATTTTAATTTTAAAACCAATACTCAGTTCAGTTATTGGAGAATTTTTAAGTGTATTTGTTAACAATTTGGGTATGTAAATCCACTTTTTCAAGTGAAAATTTAGATTTGGATTCAGATGTGTAAAATATATACTAGATTTAGAAGACTTAATATGAGAAAAAAGTTTTAATACTTCATTAATAATTTTTATATTGATTACACATTGAAATTATAAAATTTTGGATATATTGAGTAAAATAAAATATACCATTAAAATTAATTCCATCTGTTCCTTTTTACCTTTTTTAATGTGGCTATTGGAAATTTTTAAAGAGCATGTGTGGCCTGCATCACATTCCTATTGGGCAAGACAGCTCTAAAGTCTTGTTATTCAAAGCGTGGTCCGTGACCCAGCAGCATCTGCATGGGTGCTTGTGAGAAATACAGAATCTCAGGCTCACCCAGACCTACTAAGTCAGCATCTACATGTTAATAAGATTCCCTGAGCAATTCTTAACAAGATTTAGAAGCACAAATCTAGAGAGCTGTGCTTCTCAAACTGTGGAGAAGAATCAGGTTTATTTTAATTTCCAAGAAATTATAGACAATCATATTTGTAAAATATAATAAAATGAACTATTAGAAAGGTGAAAATGAAACAGAAAAATTTCAAAACATAAATTCAAACTTCTTTGAAAGTGTGCACGAGGCAACTACTATAGAGAATCACTATTACACTTGTAACTTTTTGCTAAACAAAACCATATGTGTGAAATATCAGTTCTCCATATTAAACACCTGTAGGCACACTTTCACTACACATTGTACATATTAATACTTAAGGTTTATAATGTGATAATTAAGCTTGCTTCTTGTTTGTCATTTTATCTAATCTGGGCTGGATGGATGAGAGCACTCCTCCCAAGAGATAACATATATCTAAACTGTTTCTAAATTTTGCTTAACAACACACATAGTAGAGAAATGAGGCTCACAGAATATGAGAATGAACTGGAAGAAAAGATTTTAAAGAAACCTCAGCAAGCTCAGGATATTCATTTTTTTAACTGCTATCCAAAATGAAGCAAGTAGTGCTATATTTTTAAAATTTAACTTCAGTCCTTTATCAATAGTCAGTTCTGATCATTTATTCTGTAAAATTATAAGCGAATATCAATTATCTTTCAATGAAATAAAATAATTATAGCTTTTATGCACTTTTGGAAAACAGTTTTCAAACTAACCTTAAAATGTTACACATTGGGGACTTCCCTGGTGGCGCAGTGGTTAAGAATCCGCCTGCCAATGCAGGGGACACGGGTTCGAGCCCTGGCCCGGGAAGATCCCACATGCCACGGAGCAACTAAGCCCGTGCATCACAACTGCTGACCCTGTGCTCTAGAGCCCACGACCCACAACTACTGAGCCCATGTGCCACAACTACTGAAGCCCATGCACCTAGAGCCCATGCTCCGCAACAAGGGAAACCACCACAATGAGAAGCCCGCTCACCACAAATAGAGAAAGGCCACACACAGCAACGAAGACCCACACAGCCAAAAATAAATAAATAAATAAAATTTTTTTAATTAATTTTTAAAAAATGTCATACACTGTAATGTAGTCTTACCCGCATTACTAGTACTCAGTTCAAATCCCACACAACTCATCACGTGACTTAGACAAAACCAAGACTGATCTACGTCCCGTTCATCACGAAGGAGTCCACATGCCTGGATACTGAGCAATGTCAAATTATAGCTATAAAAGTTTCTAGATGCTTACTCTCACCTTCTGTATTTATATTGTCATAGACTGGTAGTAAAAAGATCATATTGGTCTGGCTCTGCTGACTACATCTTTGCTTCTTTTTTTTTTTTAATTTTTTTTTTTTAATTTGGTTGTGTCGGGTCTTAGTTGAGACATGCTAAGTCTTAGTTGTAGTTGTGGCATGCATGTGGGATCTAGTTCCCTGACCAGGGATCAAACAGGGGCCCCCTGCATGGGGAGCTCAGAGTCTTAACCACTGTGCCACCAGGGAAGTCCCTACATCTTTGAGTAGCACTGCTTTAGATCTTCCTACAGAATGAAAGATCAGGATTTAAATAGTCATCTTTCTCAGAAGCCATTTAGATTCCAGTTTTCTAGATTTATTCTGGATAAATGGGACTGTCAGATGTGGAGTCACAAATAAGCAAGATAAGGTGAACTCATCAGTTGATGAGATCGGTATCAATTCAAACTACAAAGGTATGTTTATAATTTTATTTTCTGTTATCACTACATATTTCATGCAGATCTAGACTCAAACCTTTTGAGGGAACAAAGTAAGTCCTCTCCATATGTGAGGTTTAAGTTCACGTTTCTACTTGTTCACACAAATAAAATAATTTTTGTTTCACAGGAAAAAAGAACTATACATATACAAGATGGTAAACAATATTAAAATACTAAGGACTTTCCCACTGAAATTAGAACAATTCTTTATGATACATCTAAAAGACAGAGGCAATGTACATACCTAAATGAATAATTAAAACTGCCCACTATTCAACCTTGTAGTAGTTGTCTGAGATGTTGCTATTTGCTAGTTACCCAAGTCAAAACTGGAGTGGGAAATTGTTTAGTGTTTTGCCATGCTCACAGTTGTCCAATCTGGAAACATTTGACCTGCTTCCTCTCCCAAACCTTAAATCCAAACAATTTCACAATCCTATGCATTCTACCTTTCTGCTACCTAACAAATCCCATCTCTCTCAGTTTCAACTGCCACTGCCTTTGCTCAGGCCCTCATTGGCAATTGCATGGATTTGTGTTTCAGGTTCTTAACTAGCCTCATTTCCTTCCTTTCCAGATCCCTCTAAGTTATCTCTTGTAGAACCAGAATTATCTTTTCAAAATTTAATATGAATCACTTCCATGAATTTCTATGAAATTCAAATTCCTTAACTTCAGATACAAAATCCTTCATAATCTGAACCCCCTTTCTCCATAATCCTTTCAACAATACCTCATGAAACCAAAGCAATCGTTCATCATCTAGATACTACTTCCTGGCTCTGGTGTATTTCCATATTCTCCTGTATTTTGCAGTGATGCTGTGTGAATCTGGACAGGTGAGTTTATCCCAGGTTTGTTAGCATGTAATAAATGAAACTGTAATTCTGATTATGATATTCATAGTGGGGTCCAATATTCATCATCTTTCAAGTAAGGATAGCAAATTCCATTAGAAAGTAGCAGGTAGCATACGTAAATTGTATGGTTCAATGTCTAAAAATTAACATCCATTTCATGTGTGTGCATGCACATGCACACATGCATACACACTCATGTGCATGCACTGTTTGTACAGGAACATGTTGAAGAAGGCAGAGCCAGCCTCTACAAGTCTGTGGTTTCCAACAGCTGCAAGGAGATGTCTTGTTACCCAGACTTTCCATTCCCAGAAGATTATCCAAACTATGTGCCAAATTCTGTATTCCTGGAATATCTCAAAATGTATGCAAACCAGTTCAACCTTCTGAAATGCATTCAATTCAAGGTAAGAAAGGCACAAAACATCAGTTAGTAGTCAGGAAGTGTTTCCTACCTATTTTCTATTCTCTCTCTGTACCCTAGGTTCTGTAGATCAGATAATGAACTGGCAAGATTGCTGACACCAGGCTGGATTCCTTTTCCCCTTTTACTTACAATCACCCTAAGTAAATCTGGAGATACTTTGTCTAAGGATTCGTATGTATAAACTTTTAGTTTGCAATGCTTACAACCAAGTATCCAAATGGACCTTAAAATTGTCAAACCAGATTTTCAGTTTGGGCCAAATGCCTACACACAGGGACATTGAGAACTTCCTGTCAGCTCCTGGGTACTCTCTTTTTACTATCCCTTTATATTAATGGATGGGTGCACTGGCCTATACACCAGAGAATGTCACTATTTGAAGGAAATCTTTTCTAGGTATCTTAGGGAACAGAAAAATCTTTGATATTTTCTCATTGGCCATACCCACCTCCCTTCCCATTTCAGAGGACAGAGACAGGAGGTAGGTAGAAGGACAAAGGCAAATAAATATAACCTCTTTCTCCTCTTTCTTTCTTCCTTTTTTCCTTCCTCTGCAAGAAACACATGAAAATCCATGTGTTTCCCTTCTATTACCCTCCCTATCAGAGATGGGGATAGTAAGGAATTCTTGGAGAATTACACAGAGAAAGTAACATGAATGGAAAGATTGACCAAAACAAGTACCATATAAGATTCACATTCACAACCTTAAAAGTACTCCTGATCAAAATGAAGTCACTATCTCGAAGAGATATCTGCACCTCCATGTTTATTACAGCATTATTTACAATGGCCAAGCCATGGAAACAACTGATGGATAAATGGATAAAGAAAATGTGATAGATGATGGATAGATAGATAGATAGGACAATGGAATATTATTCAGCCATGGTAAATAAAGAAGAAAATCCTGTCTCTTGCAAACACATGGATGAACCTTGAGGGCATTATGCTAAGTGGAATAAGTCAGACAGAGAAAGACAAATTCTGTATGATCTCACTTATATGTAGAATCAAAAAAAAACAAACAAACAAACTCATAGAAACAGAGAACAGATTGATGGCTGCCCGAAGTAGATGGGGGATGGGGAAGGGAAATGGGTGAAAGTAGTCAAAAGTAATAGACTTCCAGTTATAAGATAAATGAATTCTAGGGATGTAATATACACTATAGTAACTATAGTTAACAGTACTGTATTGTATATTTGAAAGTTGCTAAGAGAGTAGATCTTAAACGTTCTTATCACAAAAAATAAAATGATAACTATGTGGGGTGATGAATGTTAACTAAACTTATTGTGGTAATCATTTTACAATATACACATATGTCAAATCATTAGGTTGTACACTTTAAACTTATATGGTGTTATATGTCAGTTATATCTCAATAAAACTGGAGAAAAATAAAAGTACTCCAGTTGTCCAAAGAATATTTCACCCCACTTCCTTATTTTCCAAGGGACAGAATAAAAATAAAACACTACCATAGTCAATGGATATAGTCCACAAAAAATATATTTAATGCATCAGACTTTCTGAATCTGAAGCATTTCCTTTACTACCTGTTTCCCAAGCCTGTTTTAAAATAACTTTAAAAAACTAGATGTTCACCAAAGTCTTAAGAAAGTACACACAAGCAGCTGTCTGTAAGAGGTTTTGTTCTTCCTTCCTCTCTATACATTCCAAATTTTCAATGATGAACACATTATTTTCATGATAAAAATAAATTTATTTTGAAAGTTTTTTTTAATTAACTGAAAGTTTATATTTGCTAATACAAATGTAGAACCCAAGAAGCACTTCAAATATTATAAACCAGACAGTGAACCGTTAGGAGGGACTTGAGAAGTCTGTCTATTTTGAAAACTGAAGAGGAAAGCAAGGCAGCAAAGTCTCTTGGTCACTGGCTCATTTATGCTTTTAAACTTGACTTGTAAATTTCTTTTATATATTTTCTGAATCAGAATCTAGTACCCATGGATATACATGTACTCCATGAGAACAAAAATAGACCACAGTTGACCCTGGAGCAACACGGGGGTTTAGAGGCTCCAACTCTGTACAGCGGAAAATTCCCATTTCCTCCATTTCCCAGGTGCCTCTGTATCCACAGTTCCACATCCACAGATTCAACCAATTACAAATCCTGTTGTATTGTAATATTTACTATTTTTAAAAATCCAAATATAAGTGGACCTCCGCAGTTCAAACCCATATTGTTCAAGAATCAACTGTATTTGAAATTTAGACAACTCCCAACAAATTCAGCCAGAAAGTTAGCACTTTTCAGTAGTTCTCTAGATCTGGGAAAACTTCAACATCATAGTCTATAAGACCTTTCATAAACTAAGGTACTTGGGACCAAATTTATATTTTCAATTATATATTCAATATTATCCGTGTTTCTATTAAAGGAGCTGTTGTAAAGGAACTGTTGTGTATGAGAACTATACATAACAGAAAAATAATTTTTAAAACATAGAAAGACCTAAGTCATAATCTTGGTTCTATCACTCACTGTGAGAATTTGAGGAAATCACTTAAAAATTCTGGACCACACCACCTCTCTTAAATACCCCTCTACAACTCGAAGCTTAGAATACTTCCATCTGGGAAATTATGATCAATCTGATAGTCCAATTTGATTTCTAGGGTTATGCTTATTAATTATGTTTCATCTGTTCTCTAGAACACTTGAAATGTCAATTGGCACGTCAGCCAGCAGGCCCTTACTGGAACCTTGAAAACTATTAACCACGTCTATGATTCTTTTTTCAGACTAAAGTCTTCAGTGTAACAAAACGCCCAGATTTTTCTGTGACCGGCCAATGGGAGGTAGTCACTCTGCATGAAGAGAAGCAAGAGTCAGCCATCTTTGACGCTGTCATGGTCTGCACTAGTTTTCTTACTAACCCATATTTGCCACTGGACTCCTTTCCAGGTACAGGCTTTTCTGCAACTGACCTTAGTTTGTCTCATGGGAGCCATCCTTACACTGGATTGGTCTGGAAATAAATTCCTATTGATTCCTCCATTAAACAGTTAAGTTGTGAGGTAAGAGGGTTTTTTCCCTAACCAGCACTATCTGGCCAGTTTTTGGCTTTCATCTGTTTCAAACAACTTATGAGTACCAAAGAGCAGAATGAATAACTACTAAGCAGTTTTATGCTTCACTAAAGTTCAATGTCCCTCCCCAAGTGACTGGCAGCACTCAGAAAGTCTTCTAAGACTTGGGAGGCCTAGACAAGTTGTGAGCCTCAGCAGTGGTGCATTGACAAAGATGAGTGTAGAGGCCGCAGAGATCAATCAGTGAATAAAGGAAAAAGTAACTTGATTTTTGTTTGTTTCTATGAGTCATAGCAATTACCTAGATCAGAGGTTTATGGCACTGGATTAATAGTCAGTAGGGGCATGAGCCTTAAAGGCAAGTTAAGACATCTTTATGTCTCAGTTTCTTTATCTGGCTTTTGTAACATGATTCATGGTAATCTGTGTCAAATTTCAATTGGCTTACAACTCAGAGGGAATAGAAAATTCAATGGTTTGGTTTATTTCATCTGCCGTAAAGGATTCAAAAAGTTAAAACTGTAGGAAATTTTTCTCTGAATCATCTAAATATGACTTGTAGTGACCCCAAGGCTTGGTTCACAGTTAACCCACGTACCTCTGATGATCCTTTGTCTGCCCCCAGAGGTTACTCAAGTCAGGTCAAGTTAAGATAAAGCATGTCCTGAAAACTGCCATAGACTATAATCATTGAATTGGAATGCAGTTCAGTCTTCTTCCTGGTGCAGAAAACTCTTCACCGTCCCTGAGAAAGACTCAACAGCCTCTGCTTGAACACATTCAACAATGAACTCTTACCACCCGACCCTTTTCTTGCCTACAGAGAAAAATCCCTGAGCAGGCAAGGTACTCCAGACTTCCAGGAAGGAGTACCTGGTACAGGATCACTCCAAGAATCCGGAAAATTTCATGACATAGAGAGTACACTGCATTCATTCGGCACCTACAATATATTGCACAAGATGCTACGAATACAGAGGTGGATAAGACAACACATAGCCTGCATGAAAAGAATGAAAAGAGTTTTATAGGAGTCCAGTGAAGGAATCACATGTACATATGACCTGGAGTGATAGCAATACTCATTTTACAACAAACTCATGTACCTCCAATGATCCTGGATCTGTCCCCCAGATATTACTCAAGTCAGGTCAGATTAGGATAAAACATACCTTGAAAGCAATGGAGTCAATGTACTCAGTTTAAATAGGATGAGCTTGGGACCCTGGAGGTATACATTCTAGGCTATACAATTAACAAGCTATATAATCTTGGGCTTTCCACTTAACCTTTCTAAGCCTCGGTTTTCTTTCCTAGAAACTGAGGGGTTTGGATCACCTTACCCAATAGCATACATCACAAATCAAGCAAAAAGAACTCTACAGTACTTGCCGTCCTTCTCGATATCCATCTTACCAGCCACTACCAATTGCTCACTTAAAATCCGTGGCTAAATTATTGTTAAGGAGCCTTTGAGCACTAAAATTTCATGACTTTAGACTTGAAATGGAGTCCTCCAAATCTCACCATCTCCCTCTCTGCCCCACAGCAGACTTGCTTGGTCTGTACATACTCCCTAGGGTAGTTGTTAACCATTACAAAAATTAAATTCATTGAAGTTATTCAAAAGTACATGTCATGAGTTCTGGAGGCAATTCCATAAAAGGTGTTCCCAAATGTCTTAGTAAAAATAATAGGTATTACAGCTGGAATAAATATATAACTTCCCAAGGTAACTAATTTTATTAATTCAGATATCATATACATTCAGCTGTGTTTACTAACACAACCACTTCACCTAATAAAAGTTCTTGCTCTCTTCTCCTGTAATATAAGTGGAGAAAGTATTAGCCTGGTAGAAGACTCAGCCACAGAGTCTCATTTTTGTCCATTTGTGGTCCAAAACAGCCTGATCCAGTGAGGATCTAAGATAATCTAACATTCAGGAATAATTCTATTATTCTCATTAAACTTGTCCGGCTCTCCCTTCCTGGCAGTTCTTAGATCCAGATTGGGTCCCTGTGCTGAGTTAATATTTAAACTTGGTTGCGTCATTGTTAGATTCTAAATGATCTAGATTGTGGTTGGGTTATAACTGAGATTCATGTTAGATTTCTAATGATTTAAGATGAAGTAAAGAGCTACTGGGCCTTGGTGAGGCTATGTGCACAGCATCCATACTCATCCCCTGAGAATCTAGATGTCTTATCACATTTTCTTAAAAAAAAAAAAAAAAAAAAGTTTCTTTGTACAAGACGTATTACTTTTGATTGTGTTACACAACCTTGAGTATTTTCCAAAACTCGCCAAACACCTGATGTTTCAATGAGATTTGGCGTCAACTGTTTGAGATATCTAACTGGAACAGCAGCTCTAATCCCAGTGTAACTAACAGAATCCCTTTTTCTCTGAGCCAACTCTGGCTGACTCAGCAAACCCAGCCTCAGTTACTGTCAGTCACCAAGATGAACCCACAGGGATCTTTTCGAATAGGGACCATATTTTTATTTATTTCCCATGTCATCTAGCACAGTGACAGGTATCCAAGAAAGCTTGCTGAATAGAGTGGAAGCACTGACTCATAGTTCCCTTTAACTTCTCTGCTCTTGCTCCTTGCTTGTGAAAAGTTCTATATAGATCAAATATTAGTAAACAGAATATTTCTGTCCCATTGATTTCTGTCAAACTTTGAAAGGTAATGACTTCTTACACTTTAGCTTAATAAGTCTTTATGCCATGATTTTTTTTTTTAATTAGAGAAAGGTTTATTGCAGGGCAAAGCAAGGATAATGGGTGGCTTATGCTCCAAAACCTTGAACTCCACAATGGTTTGGGGGGGAAACTTTTTATAGTGCCATGATATTTTAACTTAGTAATCATCTAGTAAGTAAAACTAGAGGCCTATCTAGTGAGATGGAGTAAGTACTTCCATTAAATAAATAATCACCCATTAATTTCTGTACCTTGTATAATTATGTATTCATGTTTCAGATTTTCTTAAAATTGAGTATGCTATGAGAACAACCTAAATCATCTGTCAAAAGGATGTTATTAACTGAATAACATGTATGTTTCATTCACTAGTCTTACAAATTTTCTATTTGACTTCTTTTTTTTTCTATAGGTATAAATACTGTTAAAGGCCAGTATTTTCATAGCTGAGAGTATAAACATCCAGATATATTTAGAGACAAGAGAGTTCTTGTGATTGGAATGGGGAATTCTGGCACAGACATTGCTATGGAGGCCAGCCACGTGGCAAAGAAGGTATCATTCTTGATGTTACCTAATGAGGAGCTTTATCTTAAGACACATGCCTCAGGCAAACAGTATTTGACACCATGATAACTGATGAAAGGAAAAAAAATTCCTAAAACACACACACATACACTAAACAGATTTTTTTTAGGTATTTTTTTCTTGAATGTTCATAAATGTTATTGTGAATTCCAGGTGTCATTTTTCTTCCAAATACAACTTCTCTGACTTCCTATTTTTGTCATTTTCCCAGTCAAAAAGAGCTACAGGGGACATCTGTTTCTTACTCAGTCCCATAGGTCAGAAAATTCTGGCAATTTTTCTTGCTAAGATCTCCCATTTGCTCCTTCCTTTCCTTATTGATTGCCACCACCCTCATCAGGTCCATACCACCTCCCACTGAGTCTATTGCGTTGTCCTCCTAATAATAATTATGGAAATAGTCAATATTTATTGGGCTTGCTTACTCTGTGCCAAAAATGGCACTAAATGCTTCACTGCATTACCTCAACCAATTATCAAAACAAGCCACAAAGTAGGTACTAGTATCCTTGACTACAGATGAAGAAACTGAGACTGAGAGAAGTTAAATAACCCGCCTAAAGGCATACCACCAGCAGGTGGTAGAGCCAGTCCTCAAATCCCAGTCTCTTCCATTCAAAGCCCCAGCTCCTAATTCTACCCTGAGTCCCTGCACTCCTACCCCAGTCCATCCCCCCACACACGACAATCCATCCAGACCCCCAAGCACCAACAGGCAAATCCTCTGAAAAGACTGTTCTCATTATGACACGCATGTTAAAAAAAACTAACTCCCCCTTACCTAAAAAAATAAAAATTACAATTTGCAGATGTATCAGCCCTGCATTATAGGGGTCTCCATGATCTGGCCCAAATCTTCCATTTTAACTTTATCCCACACTATTTTCCCACATGATCATCAACTGCACGCTGACAGGTCTACTCTGTGCCCCTTCCAGTTCCCAAGTCTCTAATTTCCTCTTTGTTCACACCATACCCCTCCCTTCTGCAGTGCCCTTTTCTCTTTTATTACAATTTAATTTACATTCCCTGATACCTCAACCCAAGACAAAATGATCTCTCGCTAGTATGAATTTATGTAATAATTGTAATTTACACTCCTCGGTCGGCACTTTTAATTCTTAGTATTGCTAATTACCTTTTATGGTATGTATTTTCTTTCCAACTATGCTATAAACTCATTGAGAGCCATTCAGCCAACAAATCAATATTAGCTGTTGAATTCCGCTATACCGAATGTTATGCCAGGCATGGGGGATACACTGGAAAACAGAACAATCAAACAAGATTCCCTCTATCACAGAGCATATACTCATGGGGAAAACAGATGTCAAATAAATAAATATAAATCATTAGATCAATAATTGCAAGAGTAGAAATAGCTCTGAAGAAAAAGAATTGGGAGTGTGTTCCCTTCTGGAATTTTCAAAAAGGAACTCGATTGATTGATTGACTAATTGATTGACTTGGAAAGACAGCAATTTGGTGGAGTTATCCTAAAGGAAGGGAAAGGAGGTTCTGAAGCAAAAATTAACACAGGCCTATCCATGATGACCACCACATGTGGGTAACATATTACTATTTCTATTTCTCTAACCACTGGAAATTTCTTCAATCTGAAAACATGCTTCGGCACACATCATTTTTATATCGACAAAGAAACTCCCCTTGCTTCAGGATATAATTCATATCTACCGAAATGCCATATCCGATTCTGCATCATGACAAAGAGAGGCAGGTGCAAATATGTCTAATGTCAGAATCACTGATGTGCTCATAGCTCTTGCCACCATACTGCTCCATCATGTTATAAGGTCAAACAGATATATAATAAAAACACTAACACTGGGGCTTCCCTAGTGGCGCAGTGGTTGAGAGTCCGCCTGCCGATGCAGGGGACACGGGTTCGTGCCCCGGTCCGGGAAGATCCCACATGCCACGGAGCGGCTAGGCCTGTGAGCCATGGCCGCTGAGCCTGCGCGTCCGGAGCCTGTGCTCTGCAACGGGAGTAGGCCACAACAGTGAGAGGCCCGCGTACCACCAAAAAAAAAAAAAAAAAAACCCACTAACACTGCAGCTGTGGTCACCCCACAGCTGTGGATGCCCCAGCTTGTTGGGAGAAAACCCACGTATTAAATCAGTTGTTTTGTATCTGCAAAGCAATAGATTTTTGACTAATTTTTTTTTATTTTTAAACAGTTATACAGACAACTCCTTATTGTATAGGTACCAGAACAACTGTTAGCTTAGTGAACTCAGTCAGCAGGTAAACTCCAGTAGCCAGATAATCTGTCAAAAGAACAAAAACAAACAAACAAACCCACCAAAACTAGTTGTATTACTGAATTTTACTGTAAGTTCTAACAATGGTTTGTGTCAAAACCCTTTGCAGACAACTTTCAATTGCATCCATGCCCTGTTCTCGTTTACAATTATTAGCATACAAAGTTGTTATCACCTGTTCACTGTCTTCTCACATGAGATTCTAAGCTCACTACAGCCAGCCTCAATACATAATTCACCATGGTGTCTAGCACTGAGCCTGACAGATAAAAAGTGCTCAATAATATGTTCTAAGGCATTTGAATACTCTAGATATTCAAACCATTATCTCAAAAGAATAACTTTAAAGTGGGGGTTAGAGGAGCAAAAAGTGTCTTGTCAGGGATGTATTTTGAGGGTGGCCGACTTTTTGGTGCCTTTCAATTCACAAATCTTCTCGAATCTCTGACAGAGCCAGCCCTGTTCACTGTGTCAAACTGGGTGACCTGTTTGATTGCTTCCAGGTGTTCCTCAGCACCAGGGACCAGTCAGCCAGCCCTCCCTCCTCCTTCCCTTCTTCTCATTCTGGGACTCTCCCCTCCATTAGGCAGGAGGTGCCAGTCTTGGGAGAAGTTACCTCTGTGGGATCGTGAATGACCAAGAAGGATGATGGGATATGCTTACCATTTACTAGAGTTACCGAACACCCCTGGGCGTGAGTGATCAGCCAGGTCTTTGACTCAGGCTACCCATGGGACATGGTGCTCGTGATGCGATTTCAGACCATGTTCAGAAATTCTCTCCCAACTCCAGTTGTGAATTGGTTGATAGCAAGAAGGATGAAGAGCTGGTTCAATCGTGAAAATTATGGCTTAATACCAGAAGACAGGTAAATATGGAGTGTCTGCTGAGAGCTATTAGGGAGAAAGGGGCCTCGATCTTTCCAGTGGCATATCCAAACCAGGCAATAATGTGACAACATGACTGAAGGTGAAGGAAAATTTCATACAAATTACTTAATCATAATAGCTAACTGTTTTTGACTGCTTGGTAAGTGAAATTATGTAATACATAATTGTCAACAGCCCTTTAAAGTAAGTAGTATAATCTCCCTTTCGTGGTGGGTGTGCTAAGGCTTAGGGAAGTTCAGTCACTTGCCGGAGCTCATCTAGTACTAAGTGGGCTCTGTGACCTTGGCAAGTTACATAAACCTCAGCGGCAGCAATCAAAAGGGAACAATTTGTCTATGACTCTTCTGACAAAAGCAACACACTTGCCTGTGTCACTGTGTTGGAAAAATTGAATCCTTCCCCATGCCTCTCTAAGGGCAGTGCCTTCTTGTCAAGATGACCTTGGTTTCAGTCTTGTCCTTTCAGTTACAACCCATGACTTATCCCATTAACAAGAACCAACGGTTTTACTTTCTCATTCATTGCGTCTGTACAATGACATTCCATTACCAGGGTGGCACCACAGCCTGGAGATCCTGTCTGATCTTCCTCCAGATTCCACTCTGCACCAGCAGGGATCAGGTGGTACCCAAGCCACAAGTGATATGCAGGCAGCCCCCTTCCTACTACATGTACTTCATTCCTCTGGTTCTCTTCATCCTTCTCTCGTATACCTTGCTCTCTCCCTGCATTTTTTCCTTCCTTTTTTATTCCTACCCTCTTCTATTTCTTAACTCCAGGCCTCTTAGGGGTTTAACTCTTTTCACCAGAGCTTTTTCTACCATAAGTTTTAGAATGACAGCCTGAATGGCAGCTATAAAGAATTTTATTTAATCCCATAAACCCTAGAATATATAAAAGGAGGCTGAGGAATTGTAATCTCTTCTCTCTCAGATTTAGCTAATCCTTTATCATTTCCAAAGTTCTTAAATATATACTATTTCATATGTTCTTCGTCCTACCCAATGAACTAAGGATGGCAAATGTTAGTGTCCCTATCTTACAGTTGCATAAAAGAAAGCCTACAGGGACCCAATGACTTTCCCAAGCTCTAAGTATAAACATTTGGACACAAGGCCACCCTTACTACCTCCTGCTCCAAAGCTCCTTCCATTTTATCATATTGTCTCTTTCTGTGCATTCACCATAAGCCAAAAATGGCTCGGCTTACTTAAAATCATCTTGCTAAGTGTTTGTTTTGTGATTCCAAAGGCGTAGGCAGAAAAAGATAATTCTGCCCTTATTCCTTTTAAACACATGCATGTTTCCCTTGTATAGTTGCTTCCTAGGAGGAGAGAATTTCCGGCAGTTCTCAGCAGATATAGAAGTCCCCAGTCTCCCTTGTGGTCCGTCAGCATTCAGCTCTCTCTAAAGTGACAGTGATAGCTGAATGCTGAAATTCAACAAGAGAAGCAGGAGCTAGAGAAAGCTCTGGTCGCTTTCTCCTCAGGCTTCTAAACTCTAGTAAATGGTAAGCATATCCCATCATACTTCTTGGTCATTCATGATCCCACAGAGGTAACTTCTCCCAAGACTGGCACCTCCTGCCTAATGGAGGGGTGAGTCCCAGAATGAGAAGAAGGGAAGGAGGAGAGAGGGCTGGCTGACTGGTCCCTGGCAGGTCCCTTCCCCATCCGTGTTTATGTCTAGGACACAACTAAGAGAGTCTGTGCTAAGTAATGAGCTCCCAGGCCGTATCATCACTGGGAAAGTGCTCATCAAGCCAAGCGTAAAGGAGGTGAAGGAAAACTCTGTTGTATTTAACAACACCCCAAAGGAAAAGCCCATTGATATCATTGTCTTTGCCACTGGATACACCTTTGCTTTCCCCTTCCTCCATGAGACTGTGGTGAAAGTTGAAGATGGCCAAGCATCACTGTACAAGTACATCTTCCCTGCACATCTGCAAAAGCCAACCCTGGCTGTTATTGGCCTCATCAAACCCTTGGGCTCCATGATAACCACAGGGGAAATGCAAGCTTGATGGGCTGTTCAGGTCCTGAAAGGCAAGTGCATGAGCAATAGCAGGACGTATATGTTCAGTTTGCCATATTATTTTGGATACTGGAAATTTCGAGGCCTTCCCCAGGTTCTATCTAAAACAACGCAAAGTCATCTATTGTTCACCAAATTACACTATCACAGTGAATTTGTGTCGTGACCAGCACAAAAGATAAATCATGGATCAAAAAATATCAGCTGTGTCTACCTGTTATTTTGCCTGAATCAACTGGTTCAATTAAAACTTAAAAGTTCAATCAATTGAATGACAAAATCCAGTCAAGCCAGTTGTGAGGGTCTGTCACATCAAATGAGTAGTGAGATGTTCTGACACTTATCTCTTCAGCTGATGGCTTTATCACCACAGCCATCCACTTAGGCTGCTAGTATTTCTGCCAGAAGAACAGATGACTAGCTGGGTACTAAAAATAAAATATGATCCGTGGTAAAGTATCTTTACCTGCTAAGTAACCACTGAAACCTAAAGTTAAATTGCACTTTTTACTTGTTTTGCTTTACAGGTGTTAATAAATTACCACCATCAAGTGTCATGATAGAGGAAGTTAATGCAGGAAAAAAAAAAAGGCCAGTGGGTAAGTTAAGTACTATGCATTCTTTTTGAATCATAACTAAAACTGGTAAAGCAATAGCAAAGAAAGGTGAGAGTTACATTGGAGAAAAGAGAAGCACCTGAGATTTAGAGAAGAAAAAAAAAAAAAAAAACTAGGCCTGTTTAAGGAGAGAGAAGAGAAAGGGAAATTGAGGTTTTAATGTCCCAGACTATCACTTTAGACCACGGTCATCTAGCACCACATGGAGTTTAGATTCTAAACCAAAATATAATTAATCCTCATCTACCAGATACTATTCTATACCTTTATCCATAATCAGCAGGCAACCTGTTGTGTTTATCCGCTCTGACACCAGAAAGTTCTGCTCATTCATTCATTTCAAAAAATCTGTGTTCAGCTCTATTGTTTTTATTCAGATGACTACTCTAGTGCAGGAGTCAAAATAGGGCTATAGGCCAAATCTACCGACCATCTATTTTTCTCGTTTACAATTTTAAATCATTGGAAAGAAGATTTTTTGATATGTGGAAATTATATGAAATTCAAATCACGGTGACATAAGTAAAGTATTATTAGAACACAGCCACACTCATTAATTTACAAACTGTCTAAGGTTGCTTTCGCATTACAACAGCAGAGTTGAATAGTTGAGGTAGAGACCCTAATATGGCCCTCAAAGCCTTAAGTATTTAGCATCTAGAACCTTTTGCATAATAAGCTTGTTGACACCTTCTCTAGAGGAGAGGTCTCCACTTGTGCTCTGCTCTTTGGCTACCACCAAGGGCCAGGGATAATGGAAGGGAGATGGCCAGCGAAGAGGGAGACTTGCCCCTTCCCGACTCCTAATCCTAAAACATCTCTGGTTTTATCTGTTTTACCGTTTATCTGTTTCAGACTTTGATATAAATTTTCACTTAAAAAAAAAAAGCGTCTCTGCGGCAGAATAAAAAAGTTTTAAAATCACTGCATTTAAGAAACATCACTTTTCTCATTCATAGGTATTTCCAAATTTCAGTGTTGTTCTACCCTTGTCAAAGTGCTAAATACCAAAAGCACTTTAGGGGTCTCTTCTTCATCCTCAACCTGGGATACGACCTGATATCCATTATGGAATTCCAGTATAACATAAATCATTAATTAGAACTATGTGATGTAAAAGCTTCTGTCACATAGGTCAGTCAATGATATTAGGGATTAATACCAGCATTACAGGGAATTCCACCCTATGATTTTTGTGGGTTCTCACATTATACAAATCAAGCAATAATTGAGTTCTAGAAAGATTTAGGAATAGTAAAATCATATAAAATCTTTTTTTCTAGAAATTGCTAATCATTTGACAACAGAACTAAAGTAATATGAGATCCATTATCAGCATTTGGAGCACCATATGTACAGAGTATATTTTCAAGGAATCCACCTTGTATTTAAATAATACTGTAAGACCGTTAGACAGCTATGGGCATGGAGGGAAGAATATAGAAGCCAGTCCAAATTTTGTACCATCATTGTTTACTTCTGGCACTTTTACTTGCTCTAAGGTTATCATTATTTAATCTTTTTGTCTTCCCCTTTATCCCAATCTTCCTTTTATAAAGGTTTGGCTTGTGTTACTGCAAAGCTTTACAATCCCATTATATCCCATGCATAGATGAACTCCTGACCTATATTGATGCAAAGCCCAACCTGTTCTCTCTGCTCCTGACAGATCCACGCCTGGCTTTGACCATCTTCTTCGGCCCATGCACACCATACCAGTTCCGTTTGACCCGCCCAGGGAAATGGGAAGGAGCCAGAAATGCTATCATGACCCTGTGGGACCAAACATTCCAGGTCACAAAAACTAGAGTTGTACAAGAATCCCCTTCTCCCTTTGCAAGCTTACTTAAACTCTTCAGCTTTCTAGCTTTGCTTGTGGCCATTTTCCTGATTTTCCTATAAATAAAAGATTACCTAAATGGATTGTCAAATGCACAGCGTAGATGGACAGTGCTTTGGTTCCCCCATTGCAACAGCATTGCCTTCACAGCTATAAACCATATCTGAGTAGTGAAGGCCACCCCCTGCCCTTCCCTGGCTGGCTGGAGGGCCACCGCTGGTATTCCTGAGTGTCTCCCAACTCCACCTGCTTCTAATGCTAGAGGAAGACAACCAAGGTTTCTGTGCATTTGAAGGCTGCTGGAAGGTTCAAGTTTCATTTTAGAAGACAGAGTTGTCCCAGACAGCACTCTGAGCATTTAGACCTCTTTTCTAGTTTCACAGATCTCAACTAAAACTCCCTATTTCACAAAAGATTTGGTTGTACTAAAATGGTGCTCTTATGAGATCAGCTGATTAAAAATAAAAAGAAAGAAACAGCCTAGAATTATTTCAAGTGGTCTTTTATTCTCTTTTTAAGAATTGGGGGGAAGAGAGAAGGGGATAAGGAGCCTATTAATAAGGGCCATAAAAGGATGGGAGGGTTCGATGACTTCGTTGGAGTGTTTGTAAAGGAATGTACTTGCCTGGGAGTACTCATTCCGCTAGAATGCACTCTGCAACAAAACAGGGCCTCCAGCTGGCGTAATAACAACCACAATCAGATCTACTCCACAGAAAACACCCACCTCCACGGGCTCTTGGAGCCGGCCTCCAGCACCCAAAGGAAAAACGCCTCCTGCTCACATACACCTTTACAACTTTGCTGAAAGAGGCAAACAGCTGCCTCTTCTAAGAGTCAGTGAAATCCAACTGGAATTCATTACAGAAAAGACACAGCTAGGAAGTCTTTAATAGAGAGATAATAAGAAAGAAAAGACAGAAAATGAAGAGCAAAAGCAAACATCATGTCAGAAGCAGTTTTTGACCGAACTACACCAAGCCTGGATTCTCTCTCACAGTTGCACATGTGAGGATGTGACTCAGCCAGAAAAGGTTTTGCCTTCACTTCACCTCACTGCTGGGCTTTGATGGGAAACTTCACCTCACAGAGAGGTCCATGATTTGCATAATGGAGGGGATTCAAAAACTATGGAATCAGGAGAGAGTGAGCTCTATAGGTAAGTAGAGATGCAGGTAACGACTCATCCACTCAGGTCTGTTGAATCAATCACCAATGGCCAATGATTTAATCAATCATGTCTATGTAATGAAACTTCTGTAAAAACAGAAGGAAAGGATGGGGTTCAGAGAGCTTCCCAGTTGGTGAACACATAAAGGCTCAGGAAGAATGGTGCCCTTGGAAAGGACATGGAAACTCCACTCCCTTCCCACCTACCTTGCCCTGTGCATCTCTTCCATCTGGCTCTTCCTGAGTGATATCATCCTTTTATAATAAACTAGAAATCTAGTAAATAAAATGCTTCTCTGAGTTCTGTGAGCCAAATTAGTTCACAAAGCTACTGATTATTTTTAGCAAATTAATTGAACCCAAGGAGGGGGAACATTGGAACTTCTGGTCTATAGCTGGTTCTCAGAAGCACAGGTGACAAACTGGGCTCACAATTGACAACTGAATTGAGAGGGAAGGCAGTCTTGTAGGACCGAGCCCTTAACTTGTGGAATCTGATGCCATCTCTGGGTAGTTAGTATCAGAATTGAGTTCAACTGTAGGACACCCTGCTGGTCTCCAAGAACTGCTCGACAGTGTGGGGGGAAAGCCCACACACACGCTGGAATTGGGAGAACACTTAACGTAGGAACTCATAAGGAAAAACTGCTCCACTGAATATAACCTGAATGACTTCTTGAAATGCTTTTCTCTCCCGTGAAGCAGAGTTGACACTTTAGCGTTCCTCATGAAGCTGGCTGGGGAGGTTCAGTGCCCAGGGTGAAACATGGCAAGGTAAACTACCCAGGCAGCCACAGGGGCAAACCACGAGGACTCAAGCTGGAGCCTGAACCTAATCTCAAGTACTGAATACATTGTGCCAAGAGACTAAATATACAGACTGTGGCCAAACCATCTACAACAATAGAACTCTGACCCGTAACTTCTGCAGCAATCAGATTAGAACACTCAGGACCAGCACGTGGTCAATGAGTGCCAGCTTCTCTAACTGTGGTCCCCACTCCAACCCAGGACCAACAAAGAAAATCAAATATACTCCCCAAACCAGTCACATGTGATGACTTGCTTCTTGTTAGCCCGCCTCCACCTTCCCCACGCCAACAACCTCCAATAAGAGTGAATCATTCCCCTTTTTTCACTCTTAAAAAAAACTCCTCTGCCTGCCTTTAAATCTCTGCCAAATGCTAGTGATGGTAGCTGAGTTTCTTGCTATAGCATGCTGTGTCTTCATGGGGAAGGCTGTACTACAAATTTAACAAATAAGAAACAGGCAAGGAAACATCAATTGATTAGTCCAAGGTAAAAGAGCTCATAAGTGGCCGAGTCAGGACATAGATCTGCAGAACATACATCCGGGGCTCTTAACTTCACCATTTAAGCCTGTGGTTTCCAATGTTCAAATAAATGGCTTCAGAAGTCTTAACAGTGATATCGTGAAAGTCATATTGCAAGGATTTGCTCCATGAAAGCATCCGTGTGTCTCCCTTTCTCACCCTATGAGTGTGTATGGACCTGCCTCTCTATCCACACACATCTTTCCTGCTTTGTCTGGGATTTTGAAACTCTTTTCCGTCATGTAGACCACTAGTTTCTGAATCTCCACATGCATCTTTTTCCGTGTTTATCCCTCCCTCTTCTCTGACCATGACTATTCCAGATGTACCCTGTGGCCATAGTGTAGAACAGATTCAATAGAAAAAAGGGGCTCTCATTCCTCACCTTGGAATTATTCCATAAATCATACTGGGAGACAGTTTTATCCCATTCATAAAGATAAATGAATTTAGTTATGTCCCAGAAACCTAGCAAAAGAGAAAACTTATTACACACTTTGGCCTCTTGCTCATCCTTTAAATCAGAAGGACTTCTAAGGCATTTCAACTTAAGAGTAATTTTACATTTTCAGAAATTCTTTTTAGTGTATACAAATAGTACCACCTACTGGGCCTAACTTTTTTTACAGTCCAACACTCCAGGTCTTTCAACATGCCCCCCTGGGGGGGGGTTGCATAGAGAACTGAAACCAGTGCAGAAGTTCTGCCACTTACTAGCTGTGTGAACTTCAGCACGTTATGTACTTTTCCAAAGCTACAGTTTTCTTTTCTACTGCATAGAAATTATAACACATCCTACCTCGTAGGGTGTTACAAGGATTAAATAGTGTAATCCACATAAAGTACTTAGCGTAATTCCTAGTAAGTATTTAATAACTGACAGCTATTATTACTATTATTACCTAAGCAGGATGCACATTTTATTGCTTGCCTTATTTTTTCTGAGCCACAGACCTAGTGCCTCAATGGACATTTCAAACAGAATATGCCATGAGCTTCTCAAATGCAATATGTACAAAGTTAACCTCATTATCTTCCCCAAAAGCTCCCTTACTCAGTCCCTGATATCATCCTCCTTATCCTCTGCAGGGAAAAAATGTGTTTCAATAAGTAATTATGTAAAATTGCACAGTTTAAAAATAAATGGTACTTAATAAATATTTGTTTCCTTCTTTCACAGTCAAATAAATAAATAAACAAGCATTGTTGAGAGCACTCCTTTCGGGGTTATCTTATTTTGATTCTGAGAGCTATTTTGAAACTGTAAATTATAGACAATTAATAGCAATGCAAAATAATTCTTGTCTATAGACATGTAAATTATATCCAATAGAGGTTTAAGTGGCATTCCCCACTGTGAAAAACATTAGTTTTGCCTTCATTCGCATGTTCATTTTAATATTCCTGATCTGTAAATGTGAGCTTCTTTTGACCTAGTGGTAACATCTTAACAATTCCCTCTTTAACAGCAAGTTAAATAAAATCTTTAAACTGTGTTCACTTTATATTTGTATAAGAGGCATGATTTTGCCTCCTTTGAAAATTATCTTTTAATACCTCTCTCAAGAAATAACAATACTATTCATCCACAGTTTTCCACTGAAACACAAAAGCCACCTTGACGCTCTGACCCTCACACCCCACATCTAACAGTCAACAATTCGATCAAGCGTGTCTCTAGTTCAGAGAAGGGATCACGGGGAACTGCCTGTAAAGCATTTAGCCCAGTACCTAGTGTACAGTAAATACTCACCTAAGGGTAACTATTATTAAATCTCACAGACTTGTCTGTCTCTTACCCTCCCCCCTTCCTCACTGGCTAGTTCAGGCCCATTTCATTTCCTGTCTAGGTCACTGATTCCTGTTCCACTTGTCCCCCTGGCCCCACCTCCCCTCACTTCTCCATCCTCCCCCACAGAATAATGTGAGGGTCTTCCCATTCCCTGTAGTGGTCATCATAAGAGGAGATAAGCTTAAGAGCTTCTATATTCTCCCAGTCCTGGGGCTCACTCCCAATCACTGCTTCCCAGTTTAGAAAGTTTCACATGTAAGCTGTAGACAACCGAGAAAAACAACACCCTTTACGGTTGTCCTGTCCTTGATAAGATACATTATTATTTTCAAACAGTCTCTAACTTCAGAACATTTTGATTTTTTTTTAAGTCTACACTTAGTTTGTTCTCTTAAGAAACATTGGATTAGTGATTTTAAAATAGACCTAAAAACTCTAAGCCAAAAGGAAAAATATAATGAGACAATTAGCTTGTATCAATAGGCTAAGACTATTGAGTACATTTTCCTACAGAGTAAAAGTTATGCTATTTAACTATGCAACGTTTTTATTTCTGACATCTGTTTTCATGGAAGTGCCAGCAGCCTTTATAAAGAGTGTGACTGTGATTAGTTATGGCCAGGTTAGTAAACAGAGAAGGAGCAAGGGCAACATGTGGATGGAGAAAGAAACTAAGCCTCAACGTCAGCAGAGGAGAACACATGTCACCAACACGCTATTCTACAAAATCAAGACATAAAAGGAGTCAAAGGGAGACATTCCAGAACATTAGAGAAGGAGGGTGGTGATTGTAGAAGGAAAATGTTACTAAACGCAGATTGGGGCAATTTGGTGGCGTTCACCAAAATGTTAAATGCACATATCCTCTGGCACAGCAGGGATACATCTTAGACTCTATCCTATAGAAATAGTTATGTGTACAAAGTTGTTTATTGCACTGCTTACAACAACAACAAAGGGAAATAGTGTTGGTAGTGGAATGGTTAAATAATTTGTGAAACATCCTAACTTTAAGAAACAGAGACTCAACTAACTGGCATAACAAGGAAACATTGTGGCTCATATAATTGGGAGTCCAGTGGTAAGATGGGCTTCGGGGTTGCCTAATCCAGTGGCTTCAGTGCCATTTCTCCACAGTTCCCTTGGATTTGCCCTTCTGCTGGGACCAACATCATCCTCAGCTTGTGAAGAGAATAGTTGTTGCAATTCTAGGCTACAACCTGTAGACAAAGAATCACTTCCAGAATTCTTCCAGAAGCAGATTATGGCAGACAGCAACCTGTATTTAAAAAGTCTGTTTACCCCTTCTTCCTGGTCACATGGCCACCTAGCTAGGGACAACCTTTCCCAGTCTTTCCTGCAGCTGGTGTGGCCACGTGATCACTTTCTTGCGAATGGAAAGTGAATGGAAATAATATGTGTAATTCCTCCTTCATTTACTTAAAAGGAAATTGCTTACTCTGGATTTCCTCACTTTCTCCTTTTTGCAAGTTGTATCGTGTTCATGGCAGCAACCCAGCTTCAACCATGCAAAGGACAAAGTCCTCAGAGATAACAGAGTAACAAGATAGAAGCAACAAGGTTCTATGAGTGACCCAGGCAAGAAAGCTTCCTTACCAGCCTAGAGTGGTCAAATTGTTGCACGACAGAGAAATAAAATTTTGTCTTATTTATTCCACTGTATTTAGGCATCTCTGTCACATCAGCTTCCCTTTTACGCTAATAGAAATATCTTAAAATCTCCAGTGAATCTCCCCTCGTGTCTCAAGTCCTCATATATAAATTGAATCAAAGCCTGCTTCTAAGGCAATCATGTGCTAGGGGGTTGGGATTCTCCTTTGACCAAAAGACCCACACATGGAGCTGGGTGTGGGGTCAGCCGTCTCTGAGAGGCTCAGAGCTGCATGGAGAAGGCATGAATCGACCTCTAACTCAATTTCTCTCTCTTCCCCATTACTCCTGTCATAATTCTCAGTGGTTTCTTTTTTTTAAGATAGATTTTATTTATTTTTTAATTTTATTTATTTATTTTTGGCTGCATTGGGTCTTCGTTGCTGCACACAGGCTTTCTCTAGTTGAGGCGAGCGGGGGCTACGCTTTGTTGCGGTGCACTGGCTTCTCATTGTGGTGGCTTCTCTTGTTGTGGAGCACAGGCTCTAGGTATGCAGGCTTCAGTAGTTGTGGCTCGCAGGCTCTCAGTAGTGGTGGCGCAGGGCTTAGTTGCTCCACAGCATGTGGGATCTTCCCGGACCAGGGCTCGAACCTGTGTCCGCTGCATTGGCAGGCAGATTCTTAACCACTGCGTCACCAGGGAAACCCAATTCTCAGTGATTTCAAAATCAACAATACAATCCTTCCATGCCATGTCCTCTCAGCTCCTTAGCCCTCTCTCTCTAACAATCTTATCCTCCACCTGTCTCATCCACCTACTACTACGTTCATATGCTAGACCAGTGCTGCCCCATAGAACCTTCTACCATCATGGAAACATCCGATCTTCAGTCTCCAATGCAGTAGTCACTAGCCACGTGTGGCTGTCAAGCACTTGAAATGTGGCTAGTGCCAAAGAAGAAATGAATTTTTAACTTTATTTAACATTAAGTAATTTAAATCTAATTTTAAAAACCTACATATGGCTAGTGGCTATTGGATTAGACAGTGCAGATCTTGACTATGTTATTCTCAACAAGTGTAATTCTCCACAATCTGAATTACAAACATCCTACTCTCCACCAACATCATCATATTCTTCCAGATAACTCTTCCAATGCAATATTCTCTTCAAACTCCTGGGACTTGCAATCCAAACACTCTATCATCTTTCACTGTCCCACCTTCCTTTATTTCTCATCTCCCTCATTGCCCAGCTTAGAGTTCATGATCTTATAACATCACATTTGCATACACTCTCAACTCCATTCATTCACACTTGGAAGGCAGGACTCCAACTCTAGCCAAAATCCAACTCTCCACCTACTTCAAACTCCACCTGAGCACTTAACCTTAAGTAGAGGAAAAATGCTCAGCACCCTAACTGATCACTCTTCAACTCATGCTTACCCTACTGCCCCCCAAATCCTGCTAGATTTTTCTACTTCCTTCACACCTCAATCTCATCTCCAAGATGACTATTCTGTATCATCCCTTCTCACTACGAACCTCTACCATTTCCTTCTCACCTGTCTCTCAGATGAGAAAATAGTAGCAATTAGCAGATAACTTTGACAGATTTCCACCAACTTCTCTCCCAAATTGTTGAGTTTTCCCTTTCTACTGGGTCATTCTCCACAGTACATAAAAATGCCTTACTATTCCTGTTTTTTAAAAACCCTCCCAAACCACACATCTCTTTCAGCAAACGCTTTTATACATCAGAGTAACATGACCTGATTTATGATTTAGAAAGATAGTTCTGGAGAATGGATTATAGGGGAGCAAATGCAAGTAAGAAACCTAATTAAAAGGCTATTTCAGGACACTAGTTCCAGCAGTAGTAAACTCAATAATGTTGATCATTCTTAAAACAGGACCCTTTGGAGGCTGGAAAACTATCACAGAATAGGACAAACTAAAGAGACCTAACAGCTAAATGCAATTTATAAACTTTGATTGGCTATTTTTTTAATGTTTATTTATTTAGTTAGTTAGTTAGTTAGTTAGTTGCTCTGGGTCTTAGTTGCAGCAGGCGGGCTCCTAGGTTGAGGCTTGCGGGCTCCTTAGTTGTGGTTCACCAGCTCCTTAGTTGCAGCATGAGGGCTCCTTAGTTGTGACATGTGGGCTTCTTAGTTGTGGTCCACTGGCTCCTTAGTTGAGGCATGCGAACTTTTAGTTGCAGCATTCATGTGGGATCTAGTTCCCTGACCAGGGATCGAACTCAGACCCCCTGCATTGGAAGCGCAGAGTCTTAACCACTGCACCACCAGGGAAGTCCCTCAATTGGCTCTTTAATCAGGAGAAATATAACCATAAAAAGTGGCGTGTGGTTCAATGTATGCAAAACAATTAATGTGATACACCACACTAACAAAATAAAGGATAAAAATCACATGATCATCTCAATAGATGCAGAAAAATCATCTGACAAAATTCAACAGTTTCACGATTAAAACTCTCAACAAACTAGATGTAGACGGAATTTACTTCAACATAATAAAGGTTATATGTGGCAAGCCCACAGCTAACATCATACTCAATTGTGAAAAACTGAAAGTTTTTCCTCTAGGATGAGGAAGAAGACAAGAATGTTCACTCTTGCTACTTATATTCAATATAGTACTAAAAGTTCTAGCCAGAGTAATTAGGCTACAAAAAGAAATGAAAGTATTAAAATCAGAAAGGAAGAAGTAAAATTATCTGTTTGCAAATGACATGAATTACATATAGAAAACCTTAAAGACGCCACACACAAAACAAAGTTAGAACGAATAAACAGCTATGGTGTTTAGAACAGTATGGTACTGGCATAAAGACAGACATAGAGACCAATGTAACAGAATAGACAGCCCAGAAATAAACGCACACATATACAGTCAGTTGATATTTGACAAAACTGCCAAGATCACACAAGAGGGTAAAGAGAGTCTCTTCAACAAATGGTGTTGGGAAAATCAGATATCCACATGCAAAGTAATAAAACTGGACCCTTTTCTTATACCATGCCAAAAAATCAACTCAAAATATATTAAAGTCTTAAATTTAAGAACTGCAACTATAAAACTCCCAAGAAATAACATATTGGAGAAGCTTTTTGACATTGTTCTTTTTTTTTTTTCACCTGCTTTTAATGCTAACCTTGTTAAATTAGGGAAGAAAATAATGTTTAAAATGCCCTGTTAGGAGAATGCAACTTGAAATCGGTTCCTTAAAATCAGCTTAATTTTTTTTAACATCTTTATTAGAGTATAATTGCTTTACAATGGTGTGTTAGTTTCTGCTTTATAACAAAGTGAATCACCTGTACATATACATATGTCCCCATATCTCTTCCCTATTACACCTCCCTCCCTCCCACCCTCCCTGTCCCACCCTTCTAGGTGGTCACAAAGCACCAAGCTGATCTCCCTGTGCTATGCGGCTGCTTCCTACTAGCTATCTGTTTTACATTTGGTAGTGTATATATGTCCATGCCACTCTCTCACTTCGTCCCACCTTACCCTTCCCCCTCCCTGTGTCCTCAAGTCCATTCTCTATGTCTGTGTCTTTATTCCTGTCCTGTCCCTAGGTTCTTCAGAACCTTTTTTTTTTTTTAGATTCCATATATTTGTGTTAGCATAAGGTATTTGTTTTTCTCTTTCTGACTTAACTTCTCTCTGTATGACAGACTCTAGGTTCATCCACCTCACTACAAATAACTCAATTTCATTTCTTTCTATGGCTGAGTAATATTCCATTGTATATATGTGCCACATCTTGTTTATCCATTCATCTGTCGAGGGACACTTAGGTTGCTTCCATGTTCTGGCTATTGTAAATAGAGCTGTAATGAACATTGTGGTACATGACTCTTTTTGAATTATGGTTTTCTCAGAGTATATGCCCAGTCGTGGGATTGCTGGGTCGTATGGTAGTTCTATTTTTAGTTTTTTAAGCAGCTCATGCAGCTCAATATCAAAAAAACAAACAACCCAATCCAAAAATGGGCAGAAGACCTAAATAGACATTTCTCCAAAGAAGATATACAGATTGCCAACAAACACATGAAAGGATGCTCAACATCACTTATCATTAGAGAAATGCAAATCAAAACTACAATGAGATATCACCTCACACCAGTCTGAATGGTCATCATCAAAAAATCTACAAACAATAAATGCTGGAGAGGGTGTGGAGAAAAGGGAACCCTCTTGCACTGTTGGTGGGAATGTAAATTGATACAGCCACTATGGAGAACAGTATGGAGGTTCCTTGACATTGTTCTTAGCAATGATTTCTTGAATATGACACCAAAGGCACAGGCAACATAAACAAAAATAGACAAGTGGGATTTCATCAAACTAAAAGGCTTCTGCACAGCAAAGGAAACAACAGAATGAAAAGGCAACCTACAGAAAGGGAAAATGTTTGCAAACCATACATCTGATTAGGGGTTAACAACCAAAATACAAAAGGGACTCCTACAACTCAATAGCAAAAAACAAATAACCCAATTTAAAAATGCGCAAAGAACTTGAATGGACATTTCTCTAAAGAAGACATACAAATGGCCAACAGGTATACTAAAAAGTACTCAGTTTCACTAATTATGAAGGAAATGTGAATCAAGACCACAATGAGATTATCACCTCACACCTATTAAGATGGCTATTATCAAAAGCAAAATAAAAGATATTAGAGAGGATATGAAGAAATTAGAACCCTTCTACTCTGTTCATGGGAATGTAAAATAGTACAGCTGCTGTAGAAAATAGTATGGAGGTTCCTCAAAAAATTAAAACTAATATGATATCGCTTATATGTGGAATCTAAAAAAAGGGTACAAATGAACTTACTTACAAAACAGAAGTAGAGTCACGGATGTAGAAAATAAACCTATGGTTACCAGGGGATGGGGGGGAGTGATAAATTGGGAGATTGGGACTGACATATACACACTACTATATATATAATAAGAACCTGCTGTATATAGCACAGAGAACTCTACTCAATACTCTGTAATGGCCTATATGGAAAAGAAACTTTTAAAAAAAAGAGTGGATATATGTATATATATAACTGATTCACTTTGCTGTACACCTGAAACTAACACAACATTGTAAATCAACTATACTGCAAATAAAATTTTTTTTTCAATTAAAACTAGAACTACCATATCATCCAGCAATCCTAATTCTGGGTATTAGTACAAAAGAATTGAATCAGGATCTCAAGAAGATATTTGCACTACTAGGTTCATCACAGCATTATTGACAATAGCCGAGATATGGAAACAACCTAAATGTCCATGATGAATGAATAAAGAAAATGTGTTATATACATACAATGAAATATCATTCAGCCTTAAAAAAAAAGGAAATCCTGCCATGGGTGACAACATTGATGAACCTAGAGACATTACTGTAAGTGAAATAAGACAGTCACAAAAATACAAATCTGTATTATTCTATTTATATGAGGTATTCAAAATTGTTAAACTCATAGAAGCAGACAGTAGAATGGTGGTTGCCAGAGACTGGGGGGAGAGGGAAAGGGAGAGTCCTTGTTCAATGGATATAAAGTTTCAGTTATTCAAGATGAATAAATTCTAGAGATCTGCGGTTCAACGTAGTACCAGTAGTTAACAATATCTTGTGCATTTTAAAAATTTATTAAGAGGGTATATCTCATGTCAAGTATTCTTACCAAAAACAAAGGGGCATGAGGAAACTTTTGGAGGTAATGAATGTGTCTATTACCTTGAGGGGTGATGGTTTCACAGATGTATGAATATGTCCTAGCTCATTAGATTATATACATTAAATATATGCAGATTTTTTGTTTATCAATTATACCTCAATAAAGCCATTGAACCTAAAATGACTGGTATATAGATAAATGTTTTAAAAATGGGTGGGGAGGGCTTCCCT